>NW_020838035.1:4839423-4927779 GCF_003676395.1 Aethalodelphis obliquidens | reverse complement strand
CTTCCTTCCTTCCTTCCTTCCTTCCTTCCTTCCTTCCTTCCTTCCTTTCTTCCTTTCTTCTGTGTTGGGTCTTCATTGCTGCACATGGGCTTTCTCTAGTTGTGGTGAGCAGGGGCTACTCTTCGTTGTGGTGTGCAGGCTTCTCATTGCGGTGGCTTCTCTTGTTGCGGAGCATGGGCTCTAGGCACGCAGACTTCAGTAGTTGTGGCTCGCGGGTTCTAGAGTGCAGGCTCAGTAGTTGTGGCCCACCAGCTTAGTTGCTCCACGGCGTGTGGAATCTTCCTGGACCAGGGTTCGAACCCGTGTCCCCTGCCTTGGCAGGTGGGTTCTCAACCACTGCACCACCAGGGAAGTCCCAAGTCTTTTGTCTTTTAAAACACTGTACTGTGTGTCTTTATCATCAAGGTGTAAGTCTTCTTTGTAGACTGTGAATTTCAGTCCTTTGTCAGATACTTGTTTTAGGAATGTTTTCTCCCAGTCTCTGTCTTGCCTGTTGGCTTTGTCCTTGACACTGCTGATGAGCCCTATGTACTCTGAGGTGTCTCCTCTCTGGCTGGTGTAGATGTGAATGACTCCCATCGTTGGGTGAGTTCTGCTGGGTCTCTACTCTCAGGGTAGACACAGAAGCAGAGTCTTGACCCAGAGACCTCACTGCAGCTCTCGGAGCTCCCTCTGTGTGCTGGTCCCTCCTCCCCATGACTGCGCCTTGTAAATCCTGGCAGTCTCAGCCTCCTCACACTTGATGAGAGAACCCAGGTCTCTGTGACCTCAATTCAGCACAAATACATGTTTAGCTTCCTCCTCCCTTGAACCAAGGTCTAGAAACGGGCTTGGACAGGAAGCTGGGGCCAACTGACTGCTTACTTCGTTAGGTCCCTTATCTCAAGGATCAAACTCCTGTTGCCCGGTGTCCAAAGTCTGAACACCATTGTTTGTATCTTTCCAGCTCTCGAATTGATTACAGTGAGAAGGCAATTTCCTTAGCACTTAATCCTTCATAAGCAGAAGCAGAAGTTTCCATAATTCCTTCATTACGTTTCTCTTTCTGATACAAATGTGAATCATCTGCGCTAAAACCTACTCGTTTTAAATTAAGACGACCATTAGGATATGATCGTCTTCAAGAATGGGACATCCATCTTCCCCACTATGCAATAAACACGCATCTATGTAACTGGTGACTGTTCACTTGTCTTCTGTGTCATTGCAGAGTTCAACTCACAGCCCGGCACTCTCTGGATATTCAGGAAATACTGTTGAACTACTGAGAGCAATTTCAAGGCCATTAATTTACTTGTCACTAATCCAGCTTGGTTAAAAAACAAACAAACAAAAAGCCATTTTACCCACATTCCCTTCCCCTGCCAATAAATCTGTGGTCTGCTGCATTTTGTTTGGTTACTCAAAACTCTTTTCTGCATTATGTAAAGCTGTAAATTGTCATTTCCTGTTGTTGTTGTTTTCCCCTCTTTGCACTGACTCACAAATCCTTTTATTAGCATCCTTCACCTATCACTTCTGTATTTTGTACTATTTCATGCTAATGGCACGAATCACATGGCCAAGACCTCTTAAGAGGACAGGAAACTTTGTCTTTTTACTGAGGTTTTTGAGTGTCAAATAACTTGAAGTATTGTCTCTCCTTTTTGTCCTTAACTGAATATGAATTCAGTGATCTGTGAATAACTTGTATTTATAGTTTCTTAAAATATAATTTATAGCTTGTTGGCTACAAAACTTAGGCTCAGAAGATGCTTCTTCTCCTCCAATGTAGCAATAAAGATGCTTTCAATTAACACTGGAAGACCCAAAACAAAATGACTTAAAAATAGGAAAAAGGTATTCGCTGCATCACAAAAAGCTGGTAATAAGGGGACTCCAGACTCAATAAGTTAGTCTGTTCAATTTTCTTCTCATAGTATATATTTTTCATTATAAAACTCATCTGGAATTTGCTTATAAACGTGGCTGGATGTAGGAATGTAGTTTTTGTTTGTTTGTTTGTTTTTATTCCATTTAGATAGCCAATGATGACAGAGTCATTTAGCAAAAAAATTAGTTTGTTGCTACTGAATTAAACTGTTGCCTTGATTACATATGCACTTAATCTGCATTAATTGTTATGTACTGAATGTCTGTGTATGTATGTGTATATTCATACAGAGTAATCACTTACATTTAATTAATGTATTTATCCATTTCTTCACTAATATTAGCTATTTTAATTAACAGGGACTTTATGGTAAATTTTAATTTCTGATAAAATACATCAGCACCCAAACACACAGCCTTCACTGCACAAACACTATTCTGTTTTCACAATATCCTTGGCTATTACTGGAACGTGAAGAATATTTAATGCTTTTCCTCCTCTCCTCCCCATGCATTGGGATTTTACCGGTATGCATTCAATTTACATATTTGTGTTTTTATAAAATTAGATATTCAAATCCAGGACAATGGACTATGTCTACATATATTCAGGATTTATTCTGTACTTAACAAAATACATATAAATTCTAAAGCCCTATTATTAAATTTAGCTCTGTGAGCAAGCCATTTTCAGCATTATTATGAGTTGGTAATTTTTTCATCGTTTTCCTAAGAGACTATTAACAACTGCAGAAAAAAAAAAAATCTATTGATTTCTGTATTTAACTTGTATTGATGTTAATTTACCCTGATAGGATTGGCTTAATTCTAGTTTGTTTTTACTAATCTCCAAATGGTCTGCAAATATAAATAATTTTGCCTCTTGATCTAATATTAAAATAAGTTTTATTGTTGTCTTCTGTGTTTTATTATTGAAACTAAACAAAGCGAGTTTAACAATAGTAATGAAAACTGATGTCACAGTTCTGCACCTCACTGGGATAGATATTTTCCAAAATCTCACTATTTGATTGATGATTCTTATCTGAAGTAAATAAAATTCATCATATTTAAGCAGTTTGTTTTCCATATATGTTTCACTTAGATTTATTTATTTATTTTTGGCTGTGTTGCGTCTTCATTGATGCACGGGGGCTTTCTCTAGTTTCGGAGAGCGGGGGCTACTCTTCGTTGCGGTGCGCAGGCTTCTCATTGTGGTGGCTTCTCTCTCTCTCATTTTTTTAAATTTAATTTAATTTAATTATTTTATTTTTTTTAACATATTTATTGTATAATTGCTTTACAGTGGTGTGTTAGTTACTGCTTTATAACAAAGTGAGTCAGCTATACGGGAGATGCATGTGGTGGCTTCCCTTATTGCAGAGCACAGGCTCTAGGCATGCGGGCTTCAGAAGTTGTGACACATGGGCTCAGTAGTTGTGGCTTGCAGGCTCTAGAGTTCAGGCTCAGTAGTTCTGGCGCACGGGCTCAGTTTCTCCACGGCGTGTGGGATCTTCCCGGACCAGGGATCGAACCCATGTCCCCTGCATTGGCAGGCGGATTCTTAACCACTGCGCCACCAGGGAAGTCCAGATTCTTTTCCTTTTTTTGGTAAGGACTATTTTATTTATCAAATATTTATGTAGTTACTTGGATTTTCCTCTTTCATTTTTTTTTTTTTTTTTGCAGCATGCGAGCCTCTCACTGTTGTGGCCTCTCCCGCTGCGGAGCACAGGCTCCGGACGTGCAGGCTCAGCGGCCATGGCTCACGGGCCCAGCTGCTCCGCGGCATGTGGGATCTTCCTGGACTGGGGCACGAACCCATGTCCCTTGCATCAGCAGGCGGACTCTCAACCACTGCGCCACAAGGGAAGCCCCTCTTTCAATTTTTATTATCATTAATTGTATTCATATAATTTCTGAAGTTGAAATTTTTTCATTCATGAAATAAATTTTACTTGATTATATTATTCTTTGGGGCTAAACCTATGTGATGTCTGCCACCGTTTTATTTAGAATTTTTCATCTGTGTTCATAAAGGACATTATTCTATTTTGTAGTTTTAAATTATACCACCCAGTTTTTAAATTATTGCCATACATGAATAAAATGAATTTGGAAAAGTTGCATATTTTCTACTGAAAGGGAGCAGATTATGTCACCCCAAATCATGCCACTTTGGCATAAGGATTGATTTGAGCTGAAGGCAACTGAGAAGAAGCAGATACAAGAAAAACTCTCTGTCCTCCACTATTTGTTTGAAAGCAAGACATAGATTTCCAGCTTTATGAGGGAGGATAAAATTAATCTCAGAGGCAACTATAGACTCCATCAGTCCAGAGAAGGCACCAGAAGAATCTATATAACAAATTCTACTCACTAGCCTTGACCTCCACCCTTGGAGGCCTAACACTGCTTTCCTTCTTCCTGCCATTTCTCCACAAATTCATTGTTCTTTTCTGAAGATGCTCTACAAGCTGGACTTCTAAGCCACTTGGAGGAGTTACACATTTCCCCTGGGCATCTTCCTTGTATGCAAGAGGTAGACATGTTAAGAAACTCATGTTGTCGTTTTGTTAATCTGTCTTTTATTACAGGGTTCCCAGCCAAGAACTCAGAAGGGAAAATTATTTCTCCTCCCTTACACTATTGTCTAGAATATTTTAAAGCAGAGCTCTCAATATCCAAAACATGGAAGGAACCTAAATGCACATCCACAGAGGGATGGATAAAGAAGATGTGGTACATACCTAAAATGGAATACTATGCAGCCATGAAAAAGAATGAAATAATGCCACTTGCAGCAACATGGATGGACCTCGAGATGATCATACTAAGTGAAGTAAATCAGACAGAGAAAGACAAATATCATATGATATCACTTATATGCAGAAGCTAAAAAAAGGGTACAAATGAACTTATTTACAAAACAGAAATACAGTCACAGCTGTAGAAAACAAACTTATTGTTACCAACAGGGTAAGGGGGGAGGGGCAAATTGGGAGATTAGGATTGACATATATACACTACTTATGTAAGATAGATAACTAACAAGGACCTACTGTAGAGCACAGGGAACTCTACTCAACACTCTGTAATGACCTATATGGGAAAGGACCTAAAAAAAGAGCGGATATATGTATATGTATAACTGAATCACTTTGCTGTACACCTGAAACTAACACAATACTGGAAATCAACTGTACTCCCATAAAAATTTATTTTAAAAACCCACAAAATAGGGCTTCCCTGGTGGTGCAGTGGTTGGGAGTCTGCCTGCCGATGCAGGGGACGCGGGTTCGTGCCCCGGTCTGGGAGGATCCCACGTGCCGCGGAGCGGCTGGGCCCATGAGCCATGATGGCCGCTGGGCCTGCGCATCCGGAGCCTGTGCTCCGCCACGGGAGAGGCCACAGCAGTGAGAGGCCCGCGTACCGCAAAAAAAAAAAAAAAAAAAAAAAAAAAACACAAAATAAAAGTCAATATTTAAATGGAAAAATAAAATAAAATAAAGCAGACCTCTCAAATGTTAGCATGCATAAGGATCACCTGGAAAGCCTGTTAGATTATAGATTTATCCCTTCCTCACCCCTGCAGCACTGTCCTAAGTTTCCTTTCAGTGATACTGATGTGATCCACAAGGATCTTCTTTTCTAACAAGTTTCCAGGTGATGCTATGATGCTGGCACACCACCACTTTCAGAAACACTGGTGTAAATTACATCAGAATTATCAATTAAATAAGGACAGATATCAGTTGGCCATAAAACCAGCTACCACAATTTTTAATAACAGATTTTTTTAGAGGTTATGAAAGGTTTCTATTATACCTTGTGAGGGTCAATTTTGGAAGGTTATGCTTTCCTAGAAATTCATCTATTTCCCCTGCATAATCAAGTAAGTTGAACTTAATATTTTCTTTATTATTCTTCTATTAAACTTTAAACATTTTCTTAAATTAAGGCGTTCTCTACATTAGCCTGCATTTCTAAATGGTTTGGGAGGTCTGTGATACTCTATACAGTTGAGAATTGAAGGGGTGCGTATTTTGTTTTGTTTTGCATTTTTCAATGACAAAGGCTATATTTCCCAAATAATTAAATCATTTATTATTATAGAATTATTACTTGGATATATCCCAGATCTAAGAGTTGACAGTTCCTCACAGTTAATTAGTGAAAGGTGATCAATTATTATCACAAAGCATGTTTTCTGTGCCAAGCATGACAAGCTACATAAAAGTAGATTTGCAAAACCCAGCATACCGTAAACCAGAAAACAATGCCTTAAGTTATCTAGTCCTAGGGTCCAGTGTGCAATCCCATGTCTAGATACAGTGATAGGACACTATGAAATCCTCAGCGTCATGAGCCATGTAATCATCTCCATTGGCAGAAACCACTTCCCTAAAAACCTGAAGAGCATTTACTATGATGTTCCTCTAAAATTATGGTGCTCAGAAACTCTTGCTCTGATTCTGAAATGGACCAGTTAGCCTGGTCCAACAATGGATGAATTTTCTGGACTCATCGTAATTCACAGTATCCCATTAAATTCTTCCAGGTTAAAGGTGGGTGCAAAGTGTTTTTGTGAATCTTACCAACATTTCACACTCTGTGGGTGTTCAGTGAAGCACTTCTCTGTAATACAAGGCCACAAGGTCACCTGGAGGAACTTCAAGGGCTCACCATAAAAATACAGACTTTGGGAGACTTCCCCGGCCGTCCAGTGGTTAAGACTCCACACTTGCCCTGCAGTGGGTGCAGGTTCAATCCCTGGTCGGGGAACTAAGATCCAGCATGCCATGCCACATGGCCAAAAACTTAAAAAAAAAAAAAAAAAAAAGACTTTGGGAGTCATTCATGACTCTTCACCTCTGCCGGGTTATCACCTGGAATTGCATTTCCTGCTCAGTTTGTGAAATGCACCAGCCAGGAATTGCTTTGTTTGCTTATAATTGGAGACGGAACCGAATTGCATGAAATACAAAGGTGGGTTCTGGAAATGTTTGAGAATTCCTGCCTCGCAGCTTTAAAGAACAGTAGTATTCTTTCAAAATCTACTCCAAGACCCAAGTATCTCTGCTTCTGTTTCTGTTTCCACAGCAATATCTCAAAGATGACCTTTTTGGTTCAATGCTAATCGTGGTCTGTCCTAAAAATCCAATGCCAACTCCACCCACTTTCCCTCTTTCTTTCAGAGCTAAAATCCTCTAAATCTGCTGAGATGGTCTTACTCTTCCCTCTCAGTTTTCTTTTCTCATCAAAGTTGCCCTATAGTGCTTTTACGACTCCCACATTTTTACCTCTTCCTTTGTTGCTGTTGGTAAGTATTTCCTGTGTAGCATCCTTTATCCTTATTTCCACGGTACAATGACACTTTATGGTCAACTTTTGGAAAAACTTCTTCTAGGATATTTCAAATTATGTGTGACTCTCTGTGGCTTTCCAATCCCTGCTTTTTTTTCTTTTTCTTGTTGGCTGCATTGTGTGGCCTGCGGGATCCTAGTTCCCCGACTAGAGATCAAACCGGGACCCTCGGCAGCGAGAGCGGGGAGTCCCAACCACTGGACTGCCAGGGAAGTCCAACTCTTGCGTTAGCCATAACATTCTTAAAAAAAAGAAAGCGGGCTTCCCTGGTGGCGCAGTGGTCGAGAGTCCGCCTGCCGATGCAGGGGACACGGGTTCGTGCCCCGGTCCGGGAAGATCCCACGTGCCGTGGAGCGGCTGGGCCCGTGAGCCATGGGCGCTGAGCCTGCGTGTCCGGATCCTGTGCTCCGCAGCGGGAGAGGCCACAACAGTGAGAGGCCCGCGTACCGCAAAAAAAAAAAAAAAAAAAGAAAGCAACTCTATTCAATGCATCTCTCTGTCATAGTCGTGGGGTGGAACACAGTGTAGGTGTCAGCGTGTTTTGAATCATACTGAATCTTGGTGGGTTTTTTGTTTTTTCAGGATGTATTTCTGTTTCTCCAATATCCTCATTATAAATCTTTACCTCTGGAAATTCTCCCTGAATCACATTATCAAGCCCTCTCCCTACCACCGTTCACTGTAATTTTACTCTTTTTCTAGATGATGAAAGAAATCGGGTATGTCTATTTCTCAGTTTCTACAGTTTCACATAAAAAATTGAACAGCATAGGAATCACAAAGAAACGATGTCTTTTAAACAGTACTCTGTGTTTTCTTTAATTGAAATGATAGTTTTTAACAAGCTGTTCTTGTTTACTCATAACTAGTTTGGTAAATAAGAACAGTTGAGTTTTACGCCTGACTGAATAAACTAAGATTTTAAAAAAAGTATTTTATATTCAGAGCATTAGATCCAACCAACATGCTTCCAAGCCCACAAAACACATGGCCTTACCACAAGAGATCAATTTCCCCACTTGAAAAGATAACTTAGCAACCAAGACCCATGAAAGAACAATGAAAGGTCACTCACAACTTTCCAAAATAACGACCATGCCCACTTACATTAATACATCTAAAAACCAGGAGGTGTAGAAACCATATACTGGCATTTGCTTTGAGATTTAAAAAAAATGCCTGGTACAGTCTGTAATCTCAATTTTATTTGCAAAGTCACGCCTCTCATGACTCCACTGACTAAAGCTGGGGTTGAGGGCATTTGGCCCAAACCATGCCCCAGAATTAGAATTTTCAGAGCTAGCCAAGGATTCCATCCATGTACAGCTCCCCAGCTGAGGTTCAGGATCATCTCTGTTGCAGAACACTATTTCATCACAAGTTCTCAAACTCTAATCATCTCGGGATCCTGTGACATCCTTAGAGGCAGCTTGGGAGATTATATCTTGAGTGGTTTAGCCCAGTGGAAATGAAAACTGAGACGTTCCTCTAATATTTACTTAGCAATGCTATTGTCAAGACATAAATAATGTATTGGTGGAAAATAAACAGATTTTGCAGAACAAAATGAAGACACGAGAAGAGTTACTGTTTTGTGCTCTTGGCAGTCTCTTTAATACCTAGCTTCCTAGCAGATGCCCGGATTCTAACGTGCGTCCCTGCACTCAATCTGTCGTCATGGTTGGAGGGCTATGAATGAAATCCACTCTTGTACAGACACGTAGTTGGAAACGCCTTTTTTCAGAGTGCTGTGGACATTCTTCTTTGATACTTCATCCAAACTCTGAAAATGAGTCGTTTCTTAAAGATTACTTGAAAAGGACCTTTTCCTATCCTGTTTTCTTAAAAAGCATAGGTCTGTCCTGCATTTTCAGTGGCTCTTTGAGCCAGGCATGATGTTATAACAGCATGCGTGATTCACTTTCAAAATACGGCTTCCGAACATTATGCAGATCTTTTAAATAGTCACACACGGTACCACGTAGCATTAAACATCTCATTTGTTAAAATCACCACGAATCTCCTCAGAATAGTCTGTGAGTATTGGGAAGCTGTTGAACGTTAGCATTGGGAATAACTGCTGTCAGTTGTTACCCTTGGGGTGACCAGCTCATTTCTGTTCACTTCCAAAAACATGTCTCCCAAATCCTCAAGTCTGAAGTTTCTCTAGCAGTCAAGGGAAAATGATATTCCATGGAAAAAAGGTGTCTAGTTCACCGCACAACTCAAATAATGGCGCGAGTGCCCCCTCTCACCAAAACCATGATATTCTTATATGAGGACTTGATACACACCTCCCCTTCGGTCATATAGACTATTGAGAAGACATACACCCCAGAACTGAGGATGAAGATTCTTTCGTACTCCATTGAGGACATTCTGAAGTGAAACAGACTTGTTGCCAGCTACCTGCATAAGCAGAAAGAGGGGTTCCCTGGAGGTCCAGTGGCAAAGACTCCATGCTCCCAATGCCGGGGGCCTGGTTTTGATCCCTGGTCAGGGAACTAGATCCCACATGCATGCTGCAACTAAAGATCCCACATGCCGCAATGAAGATCCCACGTGCTGCAACTAAGACCCGGCACTGCCAAATAAATAAATAATTAAAAAAAAAAAAAAAAGAAGCAGAAAGAGTAAAACAATACACAGTTTTAGTATCACTGAATTAATTTGTGCTAAGGTACCTGCAGTTTTGCACTATCAGTACAAAACCAACCCAGTGAAAAAAGGCAAATATTACTTTAGCATTATTAGCAAAACAGTTTTGACTTAACCCCTAAGAAAGTTTGAAGACTCCCAGGGGTCCATGAGTGACAGTTAATAAGAACCCCCAACTTAATACCTTGGGAGAGCCCAGTTCCCACAGATATTTTTCACTATATAAGGTGTATTTTTTTCTTCCCTTGGAAATTATTACCTCCTAATTGCTCTTGCATTGCACAGATTTTTTTTTTTTTTTCCAGTATGCGGGCCTCTCACTGTTGTGGCCTCTCCCGTTGAGGAGCACAGGCTCCGGACGCGCAGGCTCAGCAGCCATGGCTCACGGGCCCAGCCGCTCCGCGGCATGTGGGATCTTCCCGGACCGGGGCACGAACCCGCATCCCCTGCATCGGCAGGCGGACTCTCAACCACTGTGCCACCAGGCAAGCCCTCATTGCACAGATTTTTAAAGGCCCACGTCTGATGTTAAGAAAATTGTCTTGATGCATGCCTGGTCTCCTACTACACACGAAGCATTTGCATCTGCAAAGTTGGCTACAATCTCTTCGGGTCAGGAAAGCATCTGGGGAGAGCAGCCCAGTGAATGCAAAATCGTTGTCATGCATCATCATCGTCCAATCTCCAGAATGAACAGGATTACACTCCTAGTAACTATATAGGAATAGATATACTCAAGATTTATTGCACAGTGATGGACTTGGAGGCGGTGCTAGGTAGAAGGATTGCTTGCCTGGAGAAACTGAATGAAGTTGGCTCAGGAAAGAGCAGAATGTACAGGAAGTGTTCATGCCAAAATCCATCACTAGACATCTTCAAAGAGGCTAGTGGTTCCAGGAGAACTCTTAGAACTGAGTTCTAAGGATGGATTCCAGGGGAAAGGCAGAAGTGGTTCAGAAAAGAGAAAAGGCAAAGCTCTAATGGCTTCTATGATCTCCCTTTCGCGTGTTGACCAGCACGGCCAATTGACAACTCGGATAACACGGAGATATTTGCTAGTAGCAGTGAATGCTGCCAAGACCGTTTCCTATACCCTTCACTTTCCCCCTCTCTTGACCTTAGAGCATAGACACCAAGGAACCCTCCCAACCTTGAGCGTCGTAACACACGTTAAAGCTTAGGTGAACCATTGAAGAGAGAAGCTGGATTTCCAACAACCCTGGAGATCAGATCTGCTCTAGGTGGTCCTTTATCCTGATCAAACCGTGACATTCTCTTTACCTCTAGAATCAGACCAGAGAAGAAACAGCTCTCTTGGGACCACCATGGGTGCTTTCTTCGGCATATGCTTAAAAGAAACACTTTTGAGAATTTGAGGAAGTATGTGGCTCCTTTAAGTGCACACGTGCACACACACAATTTTATCCACTATCAGGTGATTCTTAGACCCTCTAAAGTTTATGCACGATGCTGAGTTAAGAACCCCTAGATTAAGGTACCAGGCAGAGGTTTATCCCAAAGTTGGAACACTCTCCTAGCACCTTTAATCGAACGTGTTGGGAGATCCCAGTCCCACGTGAGTGTGAGGATGTTATTATTAACTCCTGACACAATACTTACGAGTTATTTTCTGAAAATGTCAATGTGGGGACACTTAAATGTAGTTCCCATGGATGGTACTTTAAGCACAAAAGGTAGCAGGCAAAGCAGTCCTGAACTAGCTCTGCACCTCATTTCTCGTGTCAGTCTTCAGCTTATAACGATGCAAATGAAACCTCGCCATTTGCTAGACCTCCTAATTCATGCCCTACATGATATCAGTCGACAACTGTTTATTGAAACACTGCCATGTAGGCAGGGCTCTGCCAGGCCCTCCCAATCCACGGTAAGGCACACCTTATCAAGAAACACACAGTAAGAATGAAGATTCAAGATTCATAGTATGTGAGTGTGTTTTGTGTTTGGTAATTGCAGTCATTGCTGCTTTTGTTATGGTCATCCACTTACGATGCTTGGTGTCAGTTTATTCATCTCTTGTAAAAATAAAATACAGTGTGTGTGTGTGAAAAAAAAGACTCATAGTAGGAGGGATGAGTGAAAAGGAAAAGACTAGATGTAATCAAGTGCTGAATTGCAGAATATCAGTCAGAGGTGCTACAGGGTTCGGGGACAGGGGACTTAAGTAAGGTGCATCACTCCCTTGCAGAAATTGGGTCTAAGCTAAATGGCTCAAGGCAGAGTGAGGTTACTGCCTAATTTCTAGGTCTGGTTCTTCTAGGGGAAGTTGGGTTCCATTCCTTGAAGTCTCCATGGACACACGATCTGGGGTCTACAGAGTATTAGCTTGATGGATCAAAGATGTTTGACATTTTATTTTTCCAAAGCAATAAGTATTCTGATGAGGGTTGCAGGAAACTCAACATGAAAAACACAAGAAGAGGGACTTCCCTGGTGGCGTGGTGGTTAAGCATCTGCCTACCAATGCAGGGGACACGAGTTCAATCCCTGGTCCAGGAAGATCCCACATGTCACAGAGAAACTGAGCCCGTGCACCACAACTACTGAGCCTGTGCTCTAGAGCCCGCGAGCCACAACTACTGAGCCCACGTGCCACAACTACTGAAGCCCATGCACCCTAGAGCCCTTGCGCTGCAACTACTGAGCCTACGTGCCGCAACTACTGAAGTCCGTGCACTCTAGGGCCCACATGCCGCAACTACTGAGCCCACCTGCTGCAACTATTGAAGCCCGCGCGCCTAGAGCCCATGCTCTGCAACAAGAGAAGCCACTGCAATGAGGAGCCTGCGCACCGCAATGAAGAGTACCCCCGCTCACCACAACTAGAGAAAGCCTGCGCGCAGCAACGAAGACCCAACGCAGCCAAAAATAAAATAAAATAAAATAAAATATAGGTATGTCTAAAAAAAGAGAAAAGAAAAACACAAGAAGATATATCCTGTAAACAGAATGGCAATGAATGCATCTTCCAGCTAAGGAATTCTCTCACAGACAGTCCCTTTTCTCTGACATCTTTTCCATAGCCTGTGCACACTAACCAAGAGGAAGAGCTTATTTACGTACCTAACTGGACCTGCCATTGTCCACTATGCTTATATCAGATTATAAACAGCCTGAGAAACAGGTATACTTTGTACTTGGTGCCATTATTCAATTCACTGGACAAGTGTTTACTGAATATCTTCTGCTGGTCCAGAAATGCAGCATATGGTATGCACGTGGACTTGTGTATGGGCGCTCAGGGAAAGATGGATGGGAGGAGAAAAATGCAAGAATAAATACCATATGGTTTATCCTCCCACAGAGTTCCCAGGCTAGGCGGCAGAGAGCTGCAGACACGCGTTACCATAACACCATGTCATTACACTGCAAGAGAGGAGTCTTGAAAACACTGAAGGAGCTGGGATAAGCTCCGTTGAAGCACCCTCTTGACACCCGGTAAATGAGAAGTGGATGAGAAAGGAGTTCAGCTGACGAGCCAAGATGCCTTCCTGCACTGCAGATAGCAGCACATCAAGTGGAAATCAATACACCAGACACTATCGACAGTTGACTGGGATATAAGACTTCACTGACCCTCAGAGAAGTACGACCAATTAACGTGTGGCATGTTCCAGGGAAACGGAGGTGGACTTCCTTACTGAATGCTTTGTTCAACTTCGGGAGCAGGATATGTCAGTAAACAATAAAAAGACATTGGAGAAATATTAACAAAACGAGTGCAGAAAGCCACAAAGATAGAACCTACCGTATTGACAAAATAAGTAACACGGTGATTTCATTTAAAAGGCAAATGAAGCGAAAGGAAACTGACAGCCGAATCTTTCAACGCACTACACTGAGAGAGGATGTGAGCATTGTATTCCAGGGCAGTGACCATCATCTCAAAAGCTGGTTTTCCTTCTGAGCTATTCGAATGGTGTGGGTTTCAACGTGTTGCTCCCGTTTGGGGTGGAGGTGCGTTCAGGGTTATATACCTTGGTCAGTGTCTCATCTCACTGGATAGGCAATGACAAATGATTTTGTACCTAGCGTATAGCTAACTTGTATGTCTCGTCCTATACACCTGTTAATGGCAATTTCAATGGCACAGGCACTCCAGTCACCGGAACATCAAAACGCTCGTGGTACAGAAAGAGCTGGACAAGTGTGCTGGCAGGTGGTTGTCTAGACCGTCGCTCTGGAAAAGACTGGGCTGACTTAGTAGAAGATGCTTTTGATCCAGGGAATGAGCAGCCTTCATACATTTTTTTATTGGTGAATAACTAAAAACCCGCACTTTCTTTTCACAGAGTCACTTACGGAATCATCTAACTCGGCCAAAACAAATTCACTTCACCTGCGACCTTGAAGAGTGATTAATTTCAAATTTCTCATTAAGGCTGTTCTGACTCTCCTTAATCGGATTCTGCCCTAATATGAACCACCACCAGGCTAGAATACACCTTTCTCCAGCCGCTGTCTGTCTCTACTCTTTCTTTTGCTTGGAACGCCACCGGAGCGACTCAGGTGAAGCTACTGCCCAATTTTAGCGGTTAGAATATGAAGCTTATTCTCTCACAACACAGAATTCCCTGACTTTAAACATCCCTCACCTACAAAGTCCAGACTTCATAACTGTGAAATCCAGGCCCATGACAGGCTCACTTTTCCAACCGGAGGTCTCTGTTTTTACTTTCATGCATCCCAACTGACAAACCAGATACCGAATTCCCTTATGCGTGTACTGTGCCTTAATGGCCTCCTTTAAGACTTTCTCAAACACAGGCTATGTCTATCTCATCAACAGAATGTAACCAAGTGAGCCTTGTCACCCACGTGCACCGAACACTGAATTCCTGTCCTCCCCTCTGATTTTGGCACTGTGGTAGCGCAGCGCTCCATGACCCACCTTGGATAATCTCTAGCCAGCTCCAAGGTTTCCCCCACCCCTATTTTAAGACCACAACTCAACACCCTGGGGACCACCCTCAAACTAAGAGGGTGTGGGAATCAGCGGATAAGTTGCCCCCACGTTCATATCCTTGCTCACCGAAAGATTTTACCAAAAATGTCTCAATGGCCTTTTGTAAGAGGTTCAACTACGACCTCTCTCTCTGATCCACTTTTAATATTAACTGGTAGTATGGTTGGCTAGACGGATACAAAATTAATGTCCTACTGGCCTTTCTTTTTATCAAGAAATACAAGAGAAGTATGTTTTAGAAGTATCTTTTCTGTAAGCAATGTTTCAAAAGTCAATAGCCGAAGATGTGGGGTGACTATCCAGAAACAGTTAAAAAGAAAAACCAGCTCCACTGTAGTTTTATCTGAAGAAGCGGTTGAAACAGAAACGGAAATGGCCTTCAAACACAGAAGACGGCTTTCGTGCCATTTCTCTGTTTTATGTTCAAAAGCGTTTATTTTCAGAAACATTGTCTGTCTTTTCCTTTCTGAGGGATCAAATTCCCAACTTGTGCGAGTCTCTCTTTGCTTAAATGGCCTTAGAATTAAACTCTGCAATGCCTTGCTTCTTCAAAGCATCCACCTCCCACTCCAGTGAAATTCCTGGAGAGACCAAGGGGTGTCTTTCAGAACAGACGACACCAAAGGACCTTCACAGTTTCTCCGAGAAACGTGGATGACAAAGCAACATCACACGTGTCTAACCAGACTGCTTCATCTTCTATTCCTTTCCCTACAGATGCCCATAGGTAAGAAAACCGTATTACAAGGGAGAGAGCCTTCAGAGGATCAACTGTGCCTAGGATCACCTGGGGCAGCAGGATAAAAACCCAGACAGAATAACCCCACACAAAGAGCCCCTGGCGCTAACTACGCTGATGTTCACTTGCCTCCGCTTAGATGGAACAAATTACAGGGCAAAGCTATTCAGCGGTACAGACTTGCCCTGAATCTTGTCCCTTCTCCAAAACCATCTGATAAACTGCCTTCCGATTGCTAAAATCTCCTCTGGGATGGTATTAGAGATCACCCTCAGAGCTTGTTTCTATACAGAGTCAACTCTGAAATGGGCTGGCCATGGACCTCTGCTTTCCCAACCCCCGGAACCTGCACCCGTGTCTCTGCCTCGCTGACTGACGTTTCTGCTCGGCTTTTCAGATATACCAGAGGGGGCCATAAAAAAAGAACGAAGGGCTTCCCTGGTGGCGCAGTGGTTGGGAGTCCGCCTGCCGATGTAGGGGACACGGGTTCGTGCCCCGGTCCGGGAGGGTCCCACGTGCCGCGGAGCGGCTGGGCCCGTGGGCCATGGCCACTGAGCCTGCGCATCCGGAGCCTGTGCTCCGCAACGGGAGAGGCCACAGCAGTGAGAGGCCTGCATACTGCAATGAAAAAAAAAAAAAAAAAATAACGAAAATAACAACGCTGGGCTTCCTGAGAAACTGATTCTCAATTATTAATAAAACAAACAAACAAAAAAAACATTACTTTTTTACTCTTTGAGAGGAAGTTCATGTGGCTTATTCCCCGTTTCCCTCAGATAGAAACAACTATAGTGCAAAATGGAAATTAACTCGTGTTAACTACAATCCTGGGAACGCGTGCAGTCGGCCCTACTTGCATCCGTCTGTATTAGGAACCATCTCAAGTTTGGGGAAATACACAAAGACACTCCCCCTGCCCCATGAAAGCAAACAGAGCCTGGTTTTCAGAGCCTGCTACAGAAAGAGAGTCAGCCACCGTCACCTAAATCTGTAATATTCTCTAAAGCAGGCAGAGTAGAAAACAGTATACAGAGAAAAGGGGTGGATTCAGATGTGCACTGATTGGAGGCTATTAGCTTGAGGACCTGGAGGCAGATAACTAGAAAGGGGGTACCTCACGTGTCAGTTTGGGGAGCATCCTTCCCCTTCTCTGGTGGGTCCTGGATTGGCAGAGAGGCCAAAACATTAGAGACCCATTCTGTTGGAGAAGCTGTGTAGAGCTGCTTGCTTGAGTCTGTGACAGGTCTGAGTTCTATTGCCATATATGGTCTGTCGATTGTCTGAGTTTTCAAGTCTCTCAAGTTCATTTCCAAAGCCACACCACTTAAACACGATGACGAGTTAAGGCTAGTAATGTATGTATGTACAAGAACAAAATAGATTTTAGAGAAATGATAAGCTGCAGATCATCTGTTAGCCAAACCAATAGCCTTTGAGAATGCTCATAAATGCAAGTTACTACCGTAATTCCTAGAGGCTGTAAACATTGGAAGAGATCTTGGTGGTATTTGGGGCTGATTCTTTAATTTTCTATGTAATGAGGAACAGAATGTCCTCATTTCTAAAATGAAGAACAGAATGGCAAATTGATTTGCCCAAGGACATACAACTGATAAAAGGCATGGTCTGCGTGAGGCATTCCACGCTCACTGTACAAAGCAAGATGCTCTCTCCAAAATATTATCATGGGGAGTATTCTCCGGGGGTCCCCTCCTCAGTGAAGCTTTACTTTAAATCTGAAATCCACATGTGAAGTTAGGTAGAACTAGAGTTGTAGCCATACGTAAAACTTGCACTTGGCATTCTGTTCACCTAATATAAACTATTTGGGAATTCCCTGGCAGTCCAGTGGGTAGGACTCCGTGCTTTCACATTCAAGGGTGTAGGTTCAATCCCTGGTCGGGGAACTAAGATCCCGTGAGCTGCATGGCGCAGACAAAAAACAAACAAAAAAAAAGGTAAACTATTTGACTCCTACTGTAAAAGGGTAATGTCCAATTCTGCATGTTCGAACGAGCCATTCGACAAACGTACACAGACTCTGACTTATTAGATGATGGACAACACCACACCTTGACAGGCATATCGAATGTGTTTGCAAAGTTCCCAACTTCAATATTTATCGAAGAGGGCAAAAAGCAGCTCTTAATTAGTTACGGTTAATAACCTAAAAACATAAGGTGAGCCTGTCATGTAATTAAAGACAAGAGCATCATTAGATAATTGTCTGTGTGAGGGAGATTCTGTGTTTTTTGTTTTAAGCGTTACTGTTGCGCTGCAGTTACTCATTCCCCTCCTTTGATTTCCTGTGCATACTGAAAGAAGAGAAGTCGATTTCTAGAGAGGGGATCTTGCAAACAATGATCGAAGTGTAAATGCATATGCAAATTCAGCCCTTCACCTTAATACCTCGCTGGCGGCCACTTCCAAGGTTTCGCTGATTAGCAAACGATCTCAAATAATTATTATTTCATCTACAATTACAATGATTCGGAGCTACGGCTTCCAGACCAGAGACTGTACTGCCTCTCATCCCCGGTCCTCTCCTCTGGAACTATGCCACTTCATACAGCCCAAATCACCAGTGACCGCACCTCCCTTTAAATAAATCTCCGTAAACTCTTCCCTTGATGAAATCGCAAGCCAGGATCTCTCGACGGCTACAAGACCCAAAAGGGCATAAAACTCACAAATAGGGTCTGTGATGTGGTGAGAAAAACCTCATGTACCCTCATTTGATTTCTAACTCTCCCCACTTAGACGTGTTCCAAACCACCGTCACACGTGTTAGCTTTCCAAATTCATACTTGCTGTCTGAAATCAGAATTCTCAGGACACTCAAGACAGTGTTTCAAGGAAATAATTTCAAAATAATTACAAGATAAGATGGGAGTGGCAGCGTATTGCTTTCTGAGGTATAGAAAAGACGAAAAGGTATATTTCACACTTGAGAGGAACAAACTGACCCAATATAATAGCCTAAACAATGTGGCATGTGATTTAAGAACTCAGACACCGGTATTAACTAAATGTGGTAAAGTAACACCACCGTAGCAGGGAATGGGCTGGGTTGTTTGCCATTTTTTTTAAAAAGCCTACCATTTTAAAGCAAATCCTTGTTTCAGCTGCAATGTAGAAAGTAGAAGGGTAGGACTCTTAACTCCCGGCAGACACTTAATTACATGTGTTGAGTGAATGAAAGAATGCATGCCTTAATGAATGGCTACAATGAAAACTGAAGGAAAAAAAAAAAAAAGATGAATAAAGGCAGTTGAATGAGTTCCTTTCCAGAATCCTTTGGGGTAAGAGGGAAGGGGTATGTGTTGGCACATTTTAGCAAAGTTTAAGAATCCTTCCATAACCTTTCAGGGGCCTGTGTGGTACACATTCACAACTTCCATTCCCCTAATCATATTTTCCTGACAAAGGGTACTTAATACAAACCCCACGGATGACACTGACGGGAGAGTCTTGTATGAGAAGCTGCCACATACCAGACCTCCAGCAAATAACTTTTATATCATGAACATCCATTTTCTCATTTCTACAATGTGCACAGTAAGATGCACCTGCAGGGTGGCCATAAGGGTGAAGGACAATTTCAATTAAGTCCCTTAAAACAGTAGGTTTGCCGACTAAAAGTGGCTATCACCATTAAACCCACCTGAGTAAATTCCCCCCCCAACCGGCCCAGGTGATTTTGTGAATCTTGACATGTCCTCTAAGAATATGTTACATCTTCTTTGCTTCAATAAGTGCACGGTTTATTTAAAGTGCACTTTTCTTTGAAGTCCTTGTGTTTTTTCCCTTATCCAAATGTAAAGCGAAAACATTCTGAATTACTCCTGAGAATGTGCATGAACCAGTTTTCTAATATAAGAAACATACATTTTCCTCATTTAATGCACTGGACTCTTGGTTGCATTGTTATATGGACAACTTGCATGTTTATTAACAGAAAAATCTGGGGGCTGTGTTTAATTTTTTTTTTTCCATGCAACTGTGGTTTCTGAAAAGTGTAATGCCCTTTACTAGTCTCAACATTTGTGTCCATGTTCCATGGAAGGATGTACTAAGACACGAGATATCAGTTGAAGAATGAGCAAGAAGTTCCAGGTCACCCAGCACCTTGATTGACAACAGTAGGCTTTCCGAAATCTCCTTTAAACGCTAAGGTTTAAAAAAGTTATTCCATGTAAAATTTCAAAGGTTCGATAATACCATTGATCAAGAACTGGCCTATGTATACTGGAACAATATGAAATTATTGATTCCAAAAAGGATAAAGCATGATTTTTAACGAATGACTTATGGCACTGCATAAAACAGGGACAGCAATTCCTTATATGCGCCATCAGGCTCACTCTCAAGCAGGTCCTCAATGTGACAGGGGCGTCTACTGGGGCTAGCGTCTCGCCATAGAAACATGTTTATATTAGTCAAATTTTCCTCAGTTCAGAATTCTTAGGGGGGTAAAAACATCACTTGGAATTTAGAAGGCCAAGAGAAAGCAACAGGATCAGGAAATTGTCTTGAATGAGGTTCTGAGGAAGGAAGCGCTTTAGAGGAGAATCCAAGCTATATGAGAATCTAGGTGCACTTATGACTTGTGTATCTTTTAATGAGCTCTTAGGAGGGAAGAGGATGCCATCATAATCCCACCAGACATGAGAATCAAGTTTGGAACCTTCTTCTACCCTGAGCTTGGATGGGTTTCTTTGCCCCCCCGCCCTATAGCATAAAACATTTCATTACTGTTCAGTGGGTTTGACCACCAACTCTACTGTCCTCACAGCTAAATTTAGAATCAGGCAGGCTCCTAACCCATTAGTCTCTGATCCAAATTACACTCTCTTTTCAGTTCCAAATAGATTAGTTCTCTTCTCTGCTAGATGAGATATATTGAGGTAATTCAAGGAAGTCATAATCTGAGTGAACTGCTTTTTCTGCCAGCACTATTAGTTGGCAAAAGCTACTTTTAAATGTTGAAAAACCATTGCTGAGTAAATCTTCAAGGATTGAGATCCTAGGTCAAATTGATTTAGAATATTCACCAATGATGGAATAGTGAAGAGGGCTTCTCTTACTGAAAGAGTCCCACTTGTAAGAAACTACCATTGTTTCAATGGAGTCTCAAGTTTGCTATTTTTGGTGAAATGCTCTTACTAAGGGGCCATATTATATAAAATGGAATGTGGTTTTAAAGCATTTTTATAAAGATTAATTTGCTTCAGGGATTACACAACTTCAAAAGTGCAACAGGAAAACGACCTTCTACTGAAATTTTTTGCCCTTTTGTGTATTTCAAAGTTTCCTAACAAAACTATGGAATCCAACAGGGAGAAACAGCTCAATATGACAAAGTCACGTTATTCGTTAAGTGTGAGGAAGGGCAAGAACTCGCAGATGAAGTGATGTTTACTGTATCCTCATTAGTGCGAACAGAATCTGCCGGCACATAACACTTAAGCTTCCTGATAAAGATGAGGTCAATCTTCTGCTGCTAAATAATAACTGCTCATACCCTGTGTGCACAGTTGGGCTGGTGAAATAGAAAAGCCAAAAAACCCACACAAAACGGAATAAGCCAATGAAGGAAAGATTAGTGAAATACTTGGATATATAATCTCAGGGTCAACAGGTCAAAGAATTGATTCTAAAATATAAGTCAAAATAAAATAGGATGTAGGTCCAACTTCTAAAGACCTGGAAGCAGCATGGAGAAAGGCCACTTTCCAATGTGGTCAATTTTGTTTTGGGACCAAGAAATACAAATATTTTTGACTAAATATTTTAAAATCACAAAACAATCACTGTCAATCTGGGATATAAAATAAGTTCTGATCATCTAGTTGAGGATAAATATTTTGTAAGGGGAATTTAAGGAAGCTATAGGCCATCTATTTGGCCAGTCTGGAAGTCTCATTGCAACTTGTAGATGGAATTTCTGGTTCAATGTGGTGAGTGCAGCCACACATTTGCCTCCCTCCCTCCTGGTACCCTACTGAAGTAACAGTTATGTTATAGAAGATAAAATAAATGCCAACACCACGGAAGGGTCAAAAGATGAAAGGGTACTACCATCTTCCCAGAACATTTCTAAATGGAAATGAGACTCTATGGGTAGATAAATGATAAATGAACCTTAGAAAGTGATGTGTGGGGGACCCAGAGATACTATGTAGCTAGAATCATGGGGGGGTGGGTGGGTACATGGAGGTCTACCAGATAGCCACTCACCCCATTATGATTACGGAGCAGCTGCAGCACCTGTCCTGAGCCAAAGCCCCCAGACCTGCCTTCTAAATATTGTGAGATTTTCACAGAGGAGCTCTTAATGCAGCTGAGGACGCAAGAAGAGAGGAAAGGCAAAAACCAAGGTGATCTGAGATCACTCTATGGACACAGGAAACAAATTAATTGAAGGAAGGTTTACCACAGGGGTGAAATACACAGGGTCCTCACCTCTGTGAACTCATCCTTCCCTTTGCTTTCGTTGGGATCCTGAGAGAGCCTGTGTGACCTCCATGGTCCCCCTCAGAAAAATCTGCCTGTGGACAGGACCTGTCATCCCCACATTTTTGACGGACGTCCGTAAGAAACAGAACCACACAGTGGGAATGCAGTCACTATGGCCAACTACATGAACCCAGGCTCTTATCCAGGAATAGAAGTAGTCAAACAAAGACCAGCTAGTAGGAAAACAAACAAGCAGAATAAAAATACACCCAAGTCATTCTCAAGATGCCAAAGAACAGGGGCTTCCCTGGTGGTCCAGTGGGTAAGACTCCAAGCTCCCAATGCAGGGGGCCCAGGTTCAATCCCTGGTCAGGGAACTAGATCCCGCAAGCACGCCACAACTAAAGATCCTGCATGCCACAACTAGGACCCAGTACAGCCAAAAATAAATAATAAAGTAAATAAATAAATAAATTAAAAAAAAAAAAAAGATGCCAAAGAACAACTAAAAACATGCAAGTCAGGTATAACAGAAGAAATAAGGAAAATCCTCTAAAAACCTAATTAGTATCGTCAGGGACACTCGTAAGGATGTTCCATAGAAAAGTGACATAATGCTATTTTTAAAAAAATGGAACAGTGAATGATAGTTACTAGATAGTTCACCCAAAGTCTCATAACAGAATGAAGACAGCTAAAGAACAGATCTACGATCCCATAGGATAAAACGGAGTAAATATTCCAGGACATGAAAAAGAATGTATATATATGTATAATTGAATCCCTTTGCTGTACAGTAGAAATTAACACAACACTGTAAATCAACTATACTTCAATAAAATAAATTAAAAAAATATTCCAGAACATAGAGCAAAAATGACAAAGAAATAGAAAGTAAATTGGAGGCATAGGAAAGATCAAGAAAGTAACACATCACAGGCTACTGAATATAGCTCCCTGCGCTATACAGTAGCAACTTGTTGTTTATCCATTCTAGGTATAATAGTTTGCCTCTGCTAAGCCCCACCTCCCAGCCCATCCCTTTCCTAACCACACCCCCCCCACCCTTAGCAGTCATTTTCCTTACTTCTATTTGAGGAGAGTTTTCCACAGGAGGGAATCAAGAAACTAGAGAGAGGCAATACATCAAATCATAGAATAATTTGATCATTTGTCGAAGAAATGACTGTGACTTTGGAGCGAATGAGAAGAAGGCACCAAAATGAATAAACAGCTACACCACAACACATTCTGATGAATGAATACCCAGCACCACAAGGATGAAGATTAAAAGGCTAAAAGCTTTGACGGAGAGAAGGAGAAGATGATATTTCTTTAAAACACATCTCATCACTTCCCTGGGGGCTCGAAAACAGAAAGCTATGGCTTCAAAGTTCAGAAGGAAACTGTGTCCACACCAGAGTTTTACAGCCTAACTATTAAACAGTATCAGAATTTTCCCCAACAATCAAGGGCTCATAATGTTTAGCACACATACACTTCTTCTCATAAAAACAAATCCTTTGGTATATGTTCTAGCAAAAAACCTGAAGTACAGGGAGAGATAAAACATTCAAAGAACAATACAATGGATATTCAGTGAAGTACTATTTTATAGCGGTATAAATGGACGATTGGTAGCTGGACACACCGTGGATGACTCTTACAAACACCATGTTGAGTGAAAGCAGGGAGGCACGTACACACACAGGGACACACGAAGAGTTCCTACTCTACGAGGCCACTGATACCAAGTTACGCAACAGGCAGAACTAACGTGTTGTGACACCAGTCAGCATAGTGTTACCTCGGGGTTGGAGTGAGAGTGTGCCATGGTTCAGAGTGGCCATGAGTGGAGCTTTCTGGAAGAGTCATTTTCTACCTTCTTCTCTTGGTGGTGGGGACCGAAATCTGTTCATTTTGTGAAAACTCATCAAGCTGGACACTTACTGTGCACTGTTCTATGTGTCTGCTACAAGAAGAAGTCTCCTCACATAGAAGGAAAATGACTGCCAAGGGGGGTGGTTAGGGAAGGGACGGGCTGGGAGGTGGGGATTAGCAGAGGGAAACTATTATACCTAGAGTGAATGAACAACAAGGTCCTACTGTGGAGCACAGGGAGCTATATTCAATAGCCTGTGATAAACCATCATGGAAAAGAATATGAAAAAGAATGTATAAAAAAATATGTATAACGGAATCACCTTGCTCTACAGTAGAGATTAACACAACATTGTAAATCAACTCTACTTCAATTAAAAAAAGAAGAAAATGACTGCCTCTTAGGTTCCATAAAATCTCCACGCACTTGTCAGAGTTCATGGTGTATGCTTTGCAGTGAGAAAATGAACCATCCCGGCATGAAGGAGATGGCAAACGCATGTCAGGGTTTTCTCATCACCCGTCTATAGGTTTCAAGTCCACTTTGGGATAGCGAAGGCTAGTAGGAAACAACCCAATGGTTTAGCTAACAGCATAAGATGGTAAAGTCATCTGGACATCACCCTGGCCTATTAGGGCCATGGAAAATCTCCTTGAAATCTGAAATATGCATGTTCAGGAAAAACAAAGGGATGAGCTTTTTGGATTGAAGGTACCACATCTTTTCTTCAGACCACTCAGCAGCATGGAAGGAGACCCTGGACCACGACTGCCAAACAAGAGAGGGGAACTGGCGGTGAGCCCATCGGACCCTAGGAGAGGTAACTGCCCTGACCTCCGTCCTCTCACAAGTCGTCAGAAACCCCTCAGAACTTGGAGTGAGTATCTGGGGAGTAGACAGCTCATAGGAACGATCATAATAGCATCAGGAATGTCATATAATCAGCGGTGCACTGATTGATGAGTTACTCTAGCTGAGCGGACCCTGTGTCAGTCACTCTACAACTCTTGTCCGTCTCACCCCTCACGGAAGCACAGTGAGATAGGGCATGTTGTATGCACATCTTAATATGGGCAAACTGTGGCTGATGGGGTGGGATTACTTAGACAGACATGGGCATTCTGCCTATGGAGCTGACGGCTAGGAACTGTAATGATGCACCGACTCTGAGTGAGAGGCGTGTACAGGTCCCCATCTTCCCATTGAGGAATGGCCCTCCCTCTAACCTAAATGGCTGTGGTGGGACCACCAGGTGTAGGCACCCACCTGTATTTCATCAACATCCATGAGCCCTGTTAGGACTCTCAAGTACAGGTGTCCATCCACCTCCCATTCAAAAGGATGCTCCTGCAAGCTGGACCTGGCTAACCACAGTGACTCATTCCTCTGATACGTTCACCTGCCCCAGAGGTGGGACCTCATCGCAGCAGGTCTAATAAGTGTCCTTCAGAGAAGTTTTGTGTATAGTAGCAGAACAGACCACCTCAAATATGCTTCTTTGGCATAAGGATTTTTGCGAGCTGATTATTTTGAGAAGCAGCAGACAGGAGAGGAGCTCTGGAAACAGAGGAGAAGTGACTCTTTTGAAAGGGAAGTTTACATTCATAAAGGAGATCTTCATGGGCAAGGGTGCCACCCACTTTGTACCAGGAAGAGGATGATGCTACTTCAGGACAGAATCTTATCCGTGAAAAAGGCAACAAGTTAAATCTGCATAACAAGCCTTCCCCTTGTTTACTGTAATTTCCATGGTAACCCCACCATGACTGCCCCGTGCCCCCCCCCACACACACACACACTCTCTCTCTCTCTCTCTCTTACTTCTCTGTCTTTAGCTGAAGATGGTGTGTAAGCTGGTGGCTTAGCCTCTATCACAGAGTTAATCATTTTCGCTGGATATGTCCCACATCGACATGAGGTAGACATATTAATAAACTGTTTGTGGTTCTCTTGTGGATCGGTCTTTTATTGCAATGAGGCTTAGCCAACAACTCAGAAGGGTAGAGGGAAAATTATATTTCCTTTTCTGATTAACCTGGCTTATGCTATGTATCTACCCCTTGCCACCAAAGGCTCCTTTAATAGAAACAGAATACATCATACTGCTATGCACCTTGATAGGTACATCTGAGGTAGCTTTGAGGAGATGCTTTTTAATCCCATTTTCAAACAACGAAGTTGCGTTTCTTTTTTACACGCAATCTGTTTTAAGGTATTTACTAATCCCAGGGAGATACAGACATTTGGAACCATGAAAACCTTAGAGGAAAAAGCAAGCTGAGTGGATAATGAAGATTCTAAATAGATTTTCAAGCAGCAGCAAAGCTCCCAAGAAAATAAATGAGAACATGAAAGCCGCTTTGTTGTACAAGCGACCTTACACACCTCATGCCGGGGCACAGCTGCAAGTAGCTACACACATAAAAATTGCCAGTTGTGATTAAAATCTATACGTCTGTGAATAAGATCATCCCCCTTTCCCTCACCAGTACACATACAGTGACATCAGCTCTGGCAGGGCCGGAATTTGTGTCTCTCTCTGCAATGCTGTTTGGTCCCTCCCACCTAGAGAGGTATATTCACATAGTAGGTGCTCAATAAGTATATGTTGATGAAATGAAGCGAATCTGATTCTCAACAGGTTCTGCATTTCCCGTCAGGCAACTCCTAAATTCTCCTACAAGCCCCAGTAGTTTGAGTTCAAGGGTTCTAGAATTATGCCCCTTTGCCATACAAGTTCTTTTGAGCTAAAGGGAATTGAGAACCAGCAGACTCAGGAAAAGCTCTTTACGTTTCCCAAATTGCCTAAACATAGAGTACATAAATTTCCTCTTTTGTAAAGGAAATGTGTATAAAGGAATGTCCCATTTGCAAAGATGTCCATATGCCAGGAAGAGGGCTACTTCCAGAGGCAGTTCTTACCACCCAAGAGACACTTATCTACATAAGGAGATAAATTTCCTCCCTCACCTCCATGAAGTCACCTTGATGAAACCTTACAAGAACAGTACGAGGTGGCAGCACCCAGCATGCAAGGACAGACAGTCACCCTACCAAATACATTGTATTTGACTAGTGTTTTCAGGGAGGATGGATTTAGATTGGGGAAGAAAAGAGTGAAAAGTAAACCCTAGCAAGAAAAGGAGAAGGAGAGGAAGAAGAGGAAGGAGAAGAAGAAGGAGGAGGGGGGAGGGGGAGGGGAGGGGGAGGGGAGGGGGAGGAGGAGGGGGGGGGAGGAGGGGAGGGGAGTGGGAGGAGGGGAGGAGGGGAGGGGAGGGAAGAAGGGGAGGGGGAGGGGAGGGAGAGGGGAGGGGAGGAGGAGGGAGATGAGGAGGGAGATGGGGAGGCAGCAGGGACAAGAAATCAGACTTCAGGTGCAGCAAGTTCTGACTTCCTTGGCTGAGAGGAGCTGCAAAAGGAAACAAGAGAAGACAGCTGTCAGCTACAAATTGGCACTTGCCCTCTCCCTCTACAAGGATTAAATCATAACCTGCCGCAGCTGCTGACTTTCAACACCCCCTGAAAGGAGTTCAGGGAGGAGAGCAGAAATGACACACTCTGTGCTCTGGGAAAAGCCGGCAGAACGGGTCTTCAGATAGTTAGGTATTTTCAGGACCCTATTTTATGAGCCCAATTCTTGCATCTCCTCCTATCTAGAAAAGCACTAAAATCCTTCACGTCTGCTCCTCGGGACTAGCAGTAACCTGCAGAAGAGCAGCAGAAACCTCTGCAAAACATATGTGCTTGACTGCGTGTACTCCCCCTTCACCAAAAGCACATCTGTACTGACCTACCTCTTGGGAGCAGTTTCTCAGAGCTATCTGACATCTGAGATGCTGTCTCCCAGGCTACAGTCCTCAATTTGCCCCAAATAAAACTTAACTCACAACTCTCACATTGCGCTTTTTTCTTTTTAGTTGTCGGAGTTTTCACGTCAGCTCAAAATGATGTAAAGAAAGAAAGAGAAATTGTTTTGCATATTAGGGGAAAACAAGGCATCATATCCCATGAAGCCTGAAGAGAACACTCAGATGAAATAAAGAACGACTGTTCCTCTCTCTCTTTCCCTCGGATTCTCTCCCACACAAGCCCGCATTCAAATCTGGATTAGAAGGTGAATTTAGTATGTATAATCAGATGCACAAAGTGTATATTTCTTGCATCAAGATTATCCTCTTCAGGATCACGGATATATTGAATTTGAACATAAATGAATAGAACTCTTTCAGGTCAGGGCATCTTACTAGGAATTAACCGTGTTCGCATACGTGGGAAAGCCAGAGTAGGCATTAACCTCTTTTGCAGTTAACTTGGGGGATAATTACCGCTGTGAATGAGGAATATTTTTAAAGGAACTAATAGCAAATACTCACCTTATGTCCTTATATTACGAAAGTTAAAGTGGAGAAACAGATGGACTGTCTATGGGACGACGGAGCCAGAGGTGTCCTCTTTCCCTGGCAGTGACCTCGGGGGGGACAGTGTCTCCCTCTTTCTGCCCAAGAGGGCCTGGCGTACGTGTAACTTCCCACCCACAAGACAAGGAGCCTTGCAGTGACCAGCACTGACACTCAGCTTCCTCCGGAGGCTGGCGCCTCCAGGGCTCTGCAGGGGGTTGTTCTCCACAAACAGAGTCACCACAAATAATACTGCGACTTCACACCCTCCCTGGGGTACCCCGTGCCCCTGGCCCAGAGCACAGATCACAGTGCACCTGCTGTCAGCCCACGCACAACTCTCCACGGGATGCTGAGAGCCAGGACCCCAGGCAACGCCCTCCTCCTCTGCCTGAGCACCCCAGGCTGCCCACTGCAACTCCAGGCTCTTTGCCTGGGAGCTGGGCCTGAAAACAACTAATCGGAAAATGACTGCAAGGATGCAGTTCGGAGAGAGAAAGAAGCTGGTGGCCATTTTCAGGCTCTTTTCTAGGTACGTGTGCATTCTGTGTGGAAAACGTACAAAGATACTGCATGGAGACATACGAGGTCTAATGCTTAGCTTATCTTCAGGGAAGATTCCAGTAACTCTTATCTTTGCTGCCAACTCAGAATTTAAAGATAGAGCCCCAAGACAAAGAAAAAATAATTGATTCAATGGCCCATTTCTTGGAAAGTTACTTACAACATTTACATAAAAGGCATAGAAATGGTTCTAAAGATGATCCATTTATAGACCCCGGATTATCTCGAATAGTTGACAAAAATTGGAAACGACATTGCTGTTCATCATACTATACATACCTAAGTCATATCTACATATATGCACATGTAGCATATAAAGCACTGCATACCGTATATAACATCACATTACATTCAAAAGCACTGTAATGTGATATATGCAGTGCTATATAATAAGAATATATAGTATAGCTAGCATCATAATAATTTATAACATTATAAATCTATACTATATAAAACATTATATTAATATTTCATATACTGTAACATGTCAACATATTATAGCATAATATATAATTATATACTCTCTATTTCAATTTATTATATTTTAATATCTATGTCTATTTCTCAGTACCTTCCCCAAGAGGTTCTTAAGTTTGACAATTTTCACACGTAGCTGAATTACCCTCCATTTTTCTCTGAACATAGAACCAATATCTTTTTCTCAGCACTTTAGCTAATGGAAGTCACAGAAAGGAAGAGAAAAATCTAATAAAAATGTCTTCTTTTTATTTTACTTTTAGAAGTTCTATCGTGTAGAGAACTTTAAATCCTCCCTGAAGCTTAAGAAAGGTTCGGCCTCCACTGACCTCATTTCTCCACCGTGTCTTCCTTTTGGGTCCTGAACAAACAGAGTTGATACTTGACACCAAAAAAAAAAACCCCAGACAATTTATTCACCCTCCTTGTTCTAAGGACATTCAATGAATCTCTAGATAACTTTGAAAAATTCATATATCCTTGAGGCAGACCTTCCCATGACAAAATGAAGCAGATATTTTTTAAGAGAGGAGAGAAGAAACACAAACCACCAAAATCATAAAATTATGTAAATATCTGTTAAAATTCAGGCAGAGTGAATGAACAGTCTGGATTAATGCACAAATTTCTAAGGTCTCTTTAGCAAGTAGGGGAGGAAAAATCTTTTTCCTCCTACCCTTCTAGGTTCACAGTCGATCTCTGAAACTCTTCATTGGTGGGATTTATGGGTGGTCCTTTGTAAATTGAGAAATACCTAGAGAATATGTTTCCGTGGAAAGCCCAGAGCCAAGATGTGGCTGTCAGATGGTTTTCTCACACTCACAATTCACTCCAGGTAAAGTCTGCATCCTCAATATGGTCCCTCAATAAGATAAGGAACCAACTGTGTCTCCATCACCCCCATCCCCGCCCCCAATCAGCCCCTAGCTTTTTCCAAGGAGGAAATCATAAGAGTAGCAGCCATTTAAGTAGGGGATTCTCCCTGGATCACCCCTGTCGTAGTTTTTTCACTGACACTCAACTTTACCCGAAATCATCCTGTTTGCTTGTTTGCTCACGTATCATCTCAACTCAACTCCCCTGCAGGAGGAATTTGTTTCTGTTTCCATTACCTAGTCTGACCCTCTGTCCAACGAGTGACCTCAACTTTTGATTCCCATTCTTTTCTGATTAGCAAAGGCATCTCTAGATTCTGACTCTGTCTGCATTCTCCTTAAAATAACGAAATACTCGGTGGGCACGGGCCACAGGTCAAGCATGATTCTAACAAATATTAACTTGTTTCATCCTTCAAACATCCCAGGGTGGAGGTACCACCATTCCCTCATTTCACATCTGAGGACTCTAAGGAGCAGGAATGCAGACCTGCCCCAAATCACGCATCCAGGCAAGGGAAACACTAGGGTTGAAATCTGTGCTCCAGAGAACTGAAATTACCAAGAAGTTCCCCTGCCTTAATCCCTGAGCCTGTGGAAAAGGCAAAACGGTCTTTAAAGATATAATTATGGGGACTTCCCTGGTGGGTCCAGTGGCTAAGACTCCGTGCTCCCAATGCAGGGGGCCTGGGTTCAAACCCTGGTCGGGTAACTAGATTCCACATGCATTCCGCAACTAAGAGTCCACATGCCACAACTAAAAAAGATCCCGCACGCGGCAACGAAGACCTGGGGCAGCCAAATAAATATTTTTTAAAAGATATAATTATGATTACTAATGAGTTGACCCTAACTAAAGTAGGGAGATCATCAAGGTAGTATCCAGGTAGGTTCATGCAATCACCTAAGTCCTTCAAAGCAGAGCGAGAAGAGGACATGAGAGAAATCCAAAGTACCAGAAGGATCTGGTACGGCATTGCTGGCTTTGCAGATGAAGGGGGCATGAACCAAGGCATGTAGGTAGTCTCCAGAAGCTGACAATGACCCCTGGGAGAAAGCCAGCAAGGAACCAGGGACCTCAGTCCTGCTCTCACATGCAAATGAATTCTGTCAATCACCTGCGTGAGAGGAGCAGCTGAATCTCCCCCAGAGCCTGCAGGTCAGAGCCCAGCCCAGCTAACACCTTGGCCTCAGGTGTGTGAGACCCTGAGCAGAGAATCCAGCCACGCCCACCAGGACTCCTGACCTTTAGAACTATGAGATCATAAACTGATGTGGTCTGAAGCTGCTAAGTGGGTGGTAACCTGCTATGGTGAGGCAGCAGTAGAAATGGAACACAGAATGTAAGCAAAGCAGAAGCAGAATGGCTGCTCTCAACAGTGATGCTTCTCCGACCCACACCTTGATACCGAGACAAACGTTCAACTCACCGGGCTCTTGGTACCCAGCTCTTATCTCTTAATTTTCCCTGAGAAATCCCAGGCCTCGCTACCAAGCACCTCCATTCTCCAACGTTCTGTCCTAAGCCCAACCCCTCGGGTAACATGTTTGCAGAGGGAAGAAGTCATGGAAATTGCTGACTTCAGTTGCTATCTCGCTTCCCTTCATCAAGGTTAAGAGGAACACCTCACACTCCATCACCCTGACTCCTTCGCCTCTGCCCTTGGTATGACCAAAATTGATAGATTCTGCTATGAATTTTTATGCTGGTCTTCCAGATGAATCACAACCTAGTAACTTCCTTGCCTGAAGATCTCTCTTTATTCATTCTGTCCTCCACTTTCTTCAACACATTTGTGAACACAGTAGAAATATTTTAGATAAATACAGAGGAGCAGTAGAGCTATGGATAAATGTATGTGTCTGATTTCTACAGTGGCTTCTCACCTGTCTTAGAAAAAGTTCAAGCTCCTTACCACTACCCCCATGGACCCTCATAAACTGGTACCCGCTACATCATTGATTACATCATTACATAATGATTACATCATTCCAGCCACGTTCCCTTCACCCACTGCATTCTGGAAAGAGGACTGCCTTTCCTGCTAACCAAACAACTACAGCAGCACCCAATAACCGTTCGTTGGATTGACTGGCTTCCCTAGGAGGGGCTACATTGGAATGCCTCACCCCTCCCAGGAGCTCTCCTCGTCTTAAGACATTCTTTTATTTTCATAACTTGGTCAAGAAGGGAATCGCTACTATTTGGGCCACCAGTTCTATGAGCCCTTGTCACCTGGCATATGATATTTGGGCACTAGGGGAGTGTTCGTAAGGCTATTGGCTTATCTCAGTTTACTTACAGAATCTTAAAGATACACACCACTATATAGAAAATAGATAAACCACAAGGTCCTACTGTACAACACAGGGAAATGTACTCAATAGCTTGTAATAAACCATAACGGGAGACTATGAAAAAGAATAACCATACATAACTGAATCACTCTGCTGTACACCAGAAACGAACATAACATTGCAAATCAACTACACTTCAATAAGAAATAAAATAAAATTAATCGATTTAATTAAAAAAATCTTAACGAGGGGGTTTTTGAAAAAGAAAGAAAAAAAGATACATGGAGAAGAGGTCAACCCATGAAATAGACAGTAGGCACTAGTTTTGCATTGCAACTTTAATAGCAAATAGGCATACCTCAAGAAAACTATCAATCCCTTCTAACCAGGGTTTGGTCTTAACACAGGTATTCCTGGGACTTGGTTTCAGCCCTGCTCTTAATCCAGAGACCTTCATCACATGAGTTTCTTGTCTTGCGCTAAGGTGGGGTGGTACCTGGATGATGATGATGCAAATTACTGTCAATTAAACTGGCATCACAGTTTAATACCTCACGAAACCTAAACAAGAATTGTTTCTGCCTCTGAAGTATGTTCCTTTCTTGCATTTTCATAATATTTAGTATTTAGGCACTATTTATCATAGTACCTATCATAGAGGTAACCTAATCAAATTAAATAAAGGCTCAGATGCTCATTTGTAATCTGTAAATCATTAGAACCAGGTAAGTTGTGGGCAAACTAGAAGCTCCTTAACTAGCCTCCACTTACCTAGTTCCCCAGGGGTTGATTTTACTCATTTTGTCTGTTAAATATGTGAGCTCTGGGTGCAGTAACAAAACCTAGTTTCTGAGCTCCTGGTGAAAGAGCCGTGGGGAACAGGGTAACTCTTATCAATATATTTCCAATCTCAAGGCCCCCTCTGAGGACCCAGACTATTGAATTTTTATTTGTTTTCTTCAAGGTGGACCTATAACGAGATATTCCACATCACCCATGCCTCTAGCTCAGTAAGGAATCAACTGAATACCTCAGTTAAGTGTTGGTCACCAAATGCCATAGGGTGCTAGTCTAAAAATAACTGGCTAGGGAATTTCCAGGTTAAAGTCGACCTAAATGCAATGTGTAATACTGGATTAGATCTGGGGCTGGGAAATATATATATAATATTGGTGAAATTGACCAAATTTGAATACAGAATGTGGATTAGATAGTAGAATATTGTACATGGTCAAATCTCTTGATGTTGACCATGTATACTAGTTATCTTGAAGGACGTCTCTGTTCTTCTTAAAAAACACACTGAAATATTTAGGGATAAAAGAGCATGAAATTACTCTCAAATGATCTGGAGACGAGAGACAGAGACAGAGAGAGAGAGAATGTAAATGAAGCCAAATGTAAACAATTGGTGGATCTATATAAAATGTATACAGTTCTGTGTACTATTTTTGCAACTTTTCTGTGTTTAAAATAATGTTAGAATAAAAATTTTCCGAAATAATAAATGTTTGTACGTATAAGCTTGTTCCAGCTTGTAAAAGGTTGACTCTTGAGTGACAGGATATAAAATCCGGTAATGAGCATACACCCTGAACATGGGAAGAGTTCGGTTGTCATCTTTGAAGGAAGATATGAGCCATGAATCAAATGATGAATACAGGGGCTTCCCTGGTGGCGTAGTGGTTGAGAGTCCGCCTGCCGATGCAGGGGACACGGGTTCGTGCCCCGGTCCGGGAAGATCCCACATGCCGCGGAGCGGCTGGGCCCGTGAGCCGTGGCCGCTGAGCCTGCGCGTCTGGAGCCTGCGCTCCGCAACGGGAGAGGCCACAGCAGTGAGAGGCCCGCGTGCGGCAAAAAAAAAAAAAAATGATGAATACATAAATATTAAATAGATTATGCAAACCAATAAACATGAGTTTACAAGATTTGCAATAAACATGAATCTAGTTCCATTGCATTTATTTTAATCTCCAGTTGCCAGTTTTATGAGATGCAGCACCCAATGTATTTTCAATGAATTCAACATAGAAAATGCATTTGTAGTATGTCTACGTTTGTTTAAGACGCTGGCGCAACCTGCTGGATGGCGTCACCTTCCAAAAGAAAAGAACAAAACCCCAAACCTCTTCTTTAATTTGCTTGCTTCACTGTTTCCTTCTTTTAGACGGACATTGACCCTTAAAGATTTCCTTCCACTTCAAAAAATATGAACTGGATGTGGACACGTGCTTACATAAGAAAGGGAACGAAAGGATGGACTACGGCACTGATTTTGTGAAATCCAAACATCTGAATTATGGTTTCTCAGTTTTCACAAACTCTTCCAGTTTCCCTACTCAAAGCATCCAATGAAAAGAGATTTGGAGACCACACTGTGTTTTACAACCACTGATAGCACTTGAAATAAAAACGTTCTCTTGTCTCGTCTCGTTCTTCCTCCTAAGCCATCTTACCCATCACTTACCCCTACACCATGTGCCTGTGGATTAGAGAATTATTTAAATGCAAATCCACTGTCTTTTGTGCTTTTGCTAGTTTATCTTGTGAAACTTTAGTGATGATGCTGCATTTACCTGAGCGTTACATTTGCTGTGTCCTGACTTTCCAATGAATAACTGAAATGTTGCTAGAAGATTTTCCTCGGTCAGGGCGCCTTTCAATCTTCCATGACCTCAGGATCCACATTTAATGTGAAGGTGCTTCCGTAGGAACAGAGCAATCAAATTGTCTCCCAGGTTGGATGGAAAAGGTTCTTACACTGCTACCTCAATTCAAGAATTGCAAAGGAATAAATAAACAATAAATGGTTTTTTAGTGCCAAGAGGATAAAACAGCCAGCAGAAATGGGAAATAATTCTTATCATACCAAACTCGAAGCAGAAGAACTCCTGCAGTTTAAAGAATGTGGCTCTGGAGACATAGCAAGTCCCAAATATGTCTCTCCTAAAATTTACTTCAGTCTACTTTATGGTATCTTATTAGATACCATAGATTCACAGGTTGGAAGCTTATTAGATTCACAGGTTGGAAGCTTATTAGATTCACAGGTTCAAAGCTTCCTTGGGGAAAAAAAAAAATATGATATCATAAATTAAAAGGATTCCTAGATTTTTGTAACTTGAGTCTTATCTTGCCTTTATCTTGTGTTTATATTACATTGGGGACCATCTACATCAAAGCAATAAATCAGACCACCAAAAATCAGAATTTCCAGACACACAGTGATTAATCGAGAGCGTACTAGGCTAAAGTGACTCCAATGTAAGAACACAACTCCCAGCTCTAAGTGCAAACACAAACAGATGACCACCTTTGTCTTAAAACATCCTCCCTCACACGGGGGCCAATCAGAGTCCTCCTTCTGGGGACTAAAAGTATCTAAAAGTATCCCATCCAATGGATCTAAAAGTATCCCATCCAATATGAAATGGTTTCCTAAATTGTGACTCTCATGCAGATATAAAATGAATAGGCATTAAAGATTTCATTTCACTCCTATAGGAAAGAGGCAGGAAGATGTTACCATCTGTGGCAAGGAAAAATCAACACTGCATATGGAGTAAAGGAACCGAATTTCAAAGGAAGCAAGTATTTTTCTTTCACTGGGAGGAGGAAAGTCTGACTCCACAGTCAGCTAGCTACAATTTCAAAAGAGGTACAAAATATCTAACAGACGATGAAACAAGCACTAGAAATCAGACAGCCCAGAAGGGTGTGCTACAGGAAATGCAGAGATTTCTATGGAAGTACATCTGGTACCCTTCTACCCTCAACACACACACCCCTCCACCTCTGTAGCGGAGCGAAATTTGCCCTCCCTCATCCCCCTCCGATGTGTTTCCTTGGAATGAGGATTAATTTCGGCTGATTAATTTTAAGAAACAGAAGACTCAGGAAGTCTTTCTTTTTACCTCCCCTCAGCTGCCTAAAGAATTTACATGGAGGGCTTGTTCCTGGAATGGGGCATCACCAGACATGTCTGCAAAGAATATGGGCCATGTGGGGTGGGGAAACTCAGCAGGGCCTGGAGATGAGTCCACTCCGTGTGCCACTGTCTGCATTGGTCCCACAAACACTAGTTTATAGAATTTCCTTTTCCATCCCGTGTGAATTGCGTTCCTCCTCTTTGAATCCCAAATCACTCCCCTAACATCCTCTTTTGTCTTTAGCTGAGGATGGCGTTTAAGGTGCGGGGTTCAGTCATTTTGGAAACGGACTCCGTTTTCCTGAGTCTCTCTCATGTATACATGGTATTAAAATCTTATGTGATTTTTCTCCTGTTCGCCAGTCTCCTGTCCATTTAATTCTTACACCTGCCAGAAGAACCTGGAACAGTAGAGGGAAATGTCTTCCTCCCCGACTCCACTAATGCCACAAGTTTTAATCTGATCTCTGATTCAGGGTCCACACCGAATGCTATTTATACCATAAAGCCTTATTTCATTCCGTCGACCAGGAGGCCCTTTTCACCTCTTCCACACTCCCAGACACACACCTGTAATTCTCTGCAGTACTTATCACGCTCTAATTTGAATTACAGTGACTCACGTGTCTGCATTGGCATTCCTTTGGTCTATACCAGAGTCTCAAGCAAAACAGACACAGTTTAATGAAGTTTTGTGAGATGAATGAATGAACATTGCTCATTCCTGTTGGAAGTCCTCTCTCCCTCCAATGGATATCCCAATCCTGTAAGGCATGTACGAGTTATTTTTACAGCCTTCACATCTGCGGCAGTCGACGCTTGTTTGCATATCTGCTCTGGGCAAGAACTATTCCCAGAACCAGGGGCACACACAGGTGCACACCACACACACAAACACACACACATTCTCTTGAGAAGTTCTCCCCCAGTATCCCGACATACTAAGGTGAGTCCATTAAACATGCTGGCACTGGGAGGTCTCACCCTCTGGGCAATCCTAATTATACCCAGAGAGGAATGATGCCAGGGGACACATACAAACGTATTCTTCTCCATCAGGAAGCTGGAACTTCCTGATGTTGGACATTTAGAGGCACTGTTCCTTTGAACCCAGGTCCAGCAAAGTCTGCATACTAGAGGGATGAAACAGCCTCATTCCGTGAGCACGCAGAATTGCTAAAAGCAGGGTAGGGAAAGACGATTTTCAGAAAAATGTAAAGGCATGACTCTCACCACAGATAAAAAATAAACCCATGTTGAGGATTTTATTTCACTCTATCAACGAGACACCCAGACAGATGTTATAACTGGCTCAAAGTGGGCAGTGAGAGTGGCAAAAATGAATTGTATGCAGCAAGGAAACTGAACTGTAAATGGATGCAACTCCTTTTGGCGGGGAGGTGGTCACTTAAAACCCTGCTGAGCAGGACAGTTTGTAAATCTATCAGTTACCTCCAATTTACAAACAGGTGCACAAGAGCTCAGAGACAGTGAACAGGATGACAGCCAGCATCCTGGAGGAGGGCAGCAGAGCTGATGCATAGTTTTTCATTAAAGTGCTTTTTTTTTTTTTTCTCTCCAAGATCATGTGAGAAGAGGGAGGGAGAGCTAAGGCCTGTTTCCTAATATCTTTGCTGTGCCTCGTTTCCTTCCTCAAGAGGCCCTGCTCTACATCCCCCTACCAGTTTCTGAACGATGCTGTGCATCCCTGTGATAAATTCTGTTCATCTGGTTGAGCATGTGTAACAGGATTTCTATTGTTTGCAAACAAGAGCGCCTTTGATAACATTCATGTCATCAGGGGAAAAAAGAGGTAAATGATGAGACTCTGAACCTTTGATCTCCTTCCTTTCCCAAAACTGTTTTGGTTAAAGATCTAGGGCACCCTGGATAGACAGTCACATAGGTCCATATAGTTCCCGAGTACCTTGATGCTGGTGTGTGGTCCAGAAAAACATACAATAAGATAAATAATGGAAAGAAGGCAATGGTCTTAGATGACCGTACTTGGAACAAGTGGTCAGGGTCACAACATCGTCATCATTACAAAGGAATCTTTTCTTGAACAGCAGAAGGTCTAGAAACACACGGCCAGCATTTCTCCTCAGCAGCCGTAGATTGACGCTGAGTGCACGCCTGTCCCACACCACCTGGAGTTCCCACCCAGACAATCCCATCCTTGAGGATTCTCTACCTGGCCCCCAAAGACATCAGTGTCCAACCCTGCCTTGACCCCCAGCCCCAGGGTCTGGCCTGCAGGAAGACCCTCGCTCCCTCCATGCTTACCTCCTACAGCCTGGGCTGCCCTAGGATATCTGCTATCCCCCTTCAGGCTACAGTTGACATTCTATTGTCTTCATTTCACCTGGAGCGACTCTGAGTCTACCTAGGAACTTTGTCACAGTTCCTCAGATATTACCTTGCTTTGCGGATGTATGGGCCCCAACAAACTCCCCTGAGGTTATAGTTCAGAAACTGTCATTCAGACTCAATCTTCCTATCAAACCCATCGGTGTTATATAAAAAACAACAACAACAACAAAAAAACACAAACATTTTGACCACACCATGGAAATAGACTTCTACAAAAGTCCCAGGTAAAATGTCATTTCTCACCCTAGTGAGAACACTACTTTTTAACATTTTTTCAAATTTTAAACATCTGTTAATATCATTTTGCTTTACAGTGCTCTTAATTTCTTATTTTTTACTAATAATTCATATGCTTTCAAAGAATGATTTAGCTCCCTTTATTCTTTTCTCATACGCAGGCTAGATGAAAATGAATGACTAAAATAGATGAAATGGTCTCTTGTTAAGAAAATTATAAATGCTTAAGTCACCCTAATTTTCTTTTTTTTTTTTGCTGTACGCGGGCCTCTCACTGCTGTGGCCTCTCCCGTTGCGGAGCACAGGCTCCGGACGCGCAGGCTCAGAGGCCATGGCTCACAGGGCCAGCTGCTCCGCGGCATGTGGGATCTTCCCGAACCGGGTCACAAACCCGTGTCCCCTGCATCGGCAGGCAGACAGACTCTCAACCACTGTGCCACCAGGGAAGCCCCACCCTAATTTTTTATATATTTCCATAATAATGAGCTCAACGGAGAATGTTGAACACAAAGGTCTCCACTTTTGAGCTACATTAAAAAATTTGCTCAGTTTTCTAGACTCAGAGCTGGAAGCTTCTTGACTAATAAAGAATAGTATCGCCCTGGAAACTTACTTTTCCCTAGTTATGAGCCCTATTTTTCAAACAAAATTTAACAAAATCTTAGTTTCAGTATGATCAAGACAAACTCCAAGCTCACCAGGAATCATTAGAATACTAAGGAAAAGAAAAAAGTTCATCTATGACAAAGAGAAAAAGTCTTTAAAAATTTTTCTTGCGAGGAAAGAGTTGACTTTTTAAAAAGTGTTTCCTCATGAATATGGATCAAAAAATGTCTTTGTGTCCACAACTAGATTGACAAAGATGAAAAAAATTGACGCTACCTAATATCAGTATATAATGTCAATAGATGTATAGTAGAATGTTGGAAATACGTATAAACAATCTTGAATGTGCATGCCCATCTATTCAACAGATCCACCTTAGAAATGTATCCCAGGTAAACAATCAGACAAAGGTTCAAACAGATGTGCAAACATCCTCATCACATTTTTGTTTAAAACGGAAAAGAAAGTTTAGAAACACTCTAAATATTCATCAATAGGTTTGGCTAAATAAATTATAGTACATTTTATTCAATGAGATACTAGTGATCTACTTAAAATGGTAAGAGACAGGATGGATAGACGGATGGAAAGATAAAAAGAAAAAAGGAAGGGAGGGAGGGAGGAAGGAGGAATTGTCAGTGATCTAATCATCCTTGATCTCTTCTTGTAGGAGAGGAAAAGCAAATTCAAGTTTTATATTTAACAGAGCTGCCTGTGATCACGGCAAAAACCACAAGTTGCATTGTTAATACCAGGATCAGCTGATTTCTACACTAATAATTGTCATCAGGATTCAGAGCTACAAAGTATCTATCATTCCTGAGAAACTCAGGGGAGGCAAGATTCCTATTGGCCCTTGGAATCATCTGCATCTGATTCATCATCTGATGATGACAGGGTCTCCATTTAATTAACAGGTAGATCTGAGGGAGATGCACGAGAAGGTGCATCAAGGGGCATCATCCCCTTTTCTCTCCATGCCTGGCTTGGATCCAGCTCAGTGCATTTGTATTCAATCTAACCCAAGCAACAAGCCTAAGGAGAACACCGCCAGGGAAATCACTGTCAGCTCCTGTAACACGTATTTGTGAATGTAGCTCTGTATTTGTATTTTATCAGGACTGGGAGTCATGGGATGCTACACAAGACGTAGAAGTTACAAACATGGGTCATCTGCCTGCACGGCGTGTTGGAAATATCTTACTCAAAATTCTCTTTAGAGGGATTTTTTTCCCTCTCTTTTCTTTCAGTGAACAGATGGATAGAAACATGAATTTTCTCCTATAATGTCAAATTGTGTTTGTTCAACATTTGTGAAACTGGCTGCCTGGGAAACTTATCAGACAATTTTGGAGTCAAACCAGTTATATGACAACAGAACAAAACTGGGCCTCTCTCATTCTGCAATTCACACCTACAGCCAACTTATTAGGAACTAAATAATAACTGCCCAGGATCAAATAAAAAAATATATTTTTAAAGGTGGAGGTTGTCTCATCCTTAAAATCCTCTGCTCTCTTCCAAGATTCCTAATTTAGAGGAAGTAGAAGCAACAAAAATACCCAAATCAGAAATTATTAGTTCTAATATCACAATAAAAATTCTCTTAAATGACCTCAATTTAATCATCTTGTCAGACTAATCAACAGAGTCCATTCCTTCTGTAAAATATTCTGGCTAATTTGCTAACATGCTAAACTCCTGTGGTAGCAAACAGGCTAGCCTCTACGCTATGTAAATATATATATATAATATATATATTGTAGATATGATTATATGTACACATATTTATTATTTATATATTCATTTTATATTTATATATTGTTTTATATATTATATATAAATATACAATTAGTGTATAATTAATTATAATATATATAGTTAGTTTGATGAACCCAAGCTCCCTTTTCCAGATTACAGATACCATTCCAGGATGGATTATTCTCCCCAATCTATCCAAGAATGATATTCCGAGTACCTCCTTGGTCTAGTGCCTTAAGGGTAAAGAAAAGTGACAGAAAGTCACTCTTTTTTTCCCTTGTCCACATTGACCTAACCTACTGATAAATCCCATTCCCCTTAGCACATTGGAAAGAGAAATTTAATCACTTCCCTATAGATGCAACACAAGCAATTATGGATTTTCTGGAAATGTGTTTATATTAAGCACTACTTCTCTTCCTTTTTAGCACGAAATCAATATATTATATCTCTATAAAGTTAAATGCACTGTTTGAAGTATGCTTACATTTTTTTATATGATTCCGCATTTTAACTGACTATTCATTAACTGAATGATTGTAAGTCTTGATCTCTTTAAGAAACGAGCAAGCTCGCCAGAATCCTTCAAAAAATGCTGTAAGAAATATTTTAGCTTTGTTTACGTACACTTGCCGGTCCAGTGACTCTAACAAAAATCCTCGCTTTCTAGTAAAGGTTAAATTAGACCAGTGGGGCTCCTGACTTGAAGATGGCCAGGCTCTCCTACCAAACCATGGTGCATGAGAATATCCCACCTGTGTGCTCACAAGGAGAGGACACAAACAAGATGGCACTGGTTCCCAAACCCTAAAACCGAGCAACCCTTCCCCAGGGGCGAGCAGCTCTCCCGTGGGAGGCTGTTATTAAATAGGGCAGGTGGAGGACTTCCCTAGTAGTCCAGTGGTTAAGACTCTGCGCTCCCACTGCAGGGGACACGGGTTCAATCCCTGGTCGGGGAAGTTCCACGTGCCACACGGTGCGGCCAAAAAATAAACAAATAAAGATAAAAATGGGGAAAAAATAGGGCAGGTGGAGGGGAAGCAATGTGGAAGAACAGCACAGAAATGTTTACCCCTCAATGGAGACGGTCAGACATTACCATTACTATGGCCCTACTCGACGGTCCAACCCAGAGTGTATTAGGAGAGTAGAAAACACAATTAAGGCGGCAACATGGATGGACCTGGAGATGATCATACTAAGTGACATCAGTCAGAAAGAGACAAGTATCATATGATATCACTTACACGTGGGATCTTAAAAACAATGATACGAATGAACTTATATACAAAACAGAAATAGGGACTTCCCTGGTGGTCCAGTGGTTAAGAATCCGCCTTCCAATGCAGGGGACGCAGGTTCGATCCCTGGTCGGGGAACTAAGATCCCACATGCCTTGGGGCAACTAAGCCCGTGCACTGCAACAAAGACTCAGCACAGCCAAACAAACAAACAAACAAAAAACAGAAATAGACCGACAGACATAGAAAACAAACTTATGGTTACCAAAGGGGAAAGGGGCGGGAGGGATAAATTAAGGGTTTGGGATTAACATACACACACTACTATATATAAAAGAGATAACCAACAAGGACGTACTGTACAGCACAGGGAACTCTACTTAATATTCTGTAATAACCTATAAGGGAAAAGAATCTGAAAAAGAATAGATATATATGTATAACTGAATCACTTTGCTGTACACCTGAAACTAACACAACATTGTAAATCAACTATACTTCAATTTTAAAAAAACATTATTAAGTAAATAAGATTATTTGTATGTAATGAACTATAAATGCCACCAAATATTGGGAAAATACGTATAATGTTTAGCTTTGAACCAAGAAGTTTTAAACAACTTTCCCCTAAAATAATATTTAATTTTTTTTAATTCAAAGAATTTGCATTCATGAAAGAAAGTTCAATACATTGGATATCAGATGTCTCAAGAAATATTTCAGTCAGCCTCCATGTATCCTTGAACTTGGAAGTATTGGTAAGTACATTGAGAAGTGTCTTTGGTTGTCATATTATTTCTAATGAGTCAATCTGATGGCGATGTTATTCACCAAACTATTCAGTGGATTAATTTGATGAACACAAGCTCTCTTTTCCAGATTATAGGCACCATTCCGGATGGATGATTCTCCCCAACCTATCCAGAACAGTATTCCTGGCACCTCCTTGGTCTAGTGCCTTGAGGGTACAGAAAAGACACAGAAACTCAGCCTTTTTCTCCCCCATCTACATTGACCTAAACTTAGACCCATCAATAAATCCCATTCCCCTTAGCACACTGGGTACTATCAGTGCAACACAACAGATTAAGGATTTTCTGAAACTGTTGTGTTTATATTCAATACAGCTTCTCCTTTTTCTATTTAGCATGAAATCAATAATTTGCAAATTGCCGGGCTGCGTGTGGCAAGGTGTGATGACACACCTCAGGAATTCCAGACAGAAGCCTGCAATCCTGAGATTTAGTTACGCTCTTTACCTGCAGATGGCGTGGACTGACTGACCTTGAGAAGCCATTTCAGCTTGTCTATTTCTTCATCTTTCCACTGGGGGGTAATGAATACGTGAGCACATCCCACTCACAGGTGGAAATAACTCACCCAAGCAATGTGAACATCTGCATGTTGTGTGACTGCCAAGAGGTCAGGAAACCTATCATTTGGTGTGTGGGATCCTTTGGAAGAAAGTGCATTTGCATTCTGAGTAGGGGGCACACTGGTCCAAGGTTACGGCTGCTGCCAGCAATTCAGTTGCTTCTGAAAGATTGCCTTACTCCCCGTCGGAAATTACAATGCAGAGGACAGACCTCTGGGTGTTTGTGTGTGTTTAGCTTTATTTCGCCTGGGAAGGGGCTCATCTGTTCATTAACAGGAATGTAAAGAAGAAATCGGCAAAGAAAGAAGAAATGGTTTTTTTCACCTGAATTGAAAACAAAATGATATTTTATATAATTATAAAACAAAATTATATAATATCTATTAAATATTTAATAGATATATATAAATATAATCTATGTTGACCAAAAATTATGTTCTTACATATTTTTAAAATATTTTATAAATATATTTATAAAAATATAATTTATGTTGACCAAAATGAACTTAAAATGGGATGTAAAGACAAAGTGTCACCCGTGTATCTTGAAGACACACCCTCCCGCGCATAGCTTTGGAGACCTTTGATAAAATGGCCCCATCTTGCACTTCCAGGCCCACCTACCAGGTCCCTCGGGCCACTCCTCAACCACACTGGACCCACTACATGTCGGGCAGGTAACGGAAATATGCAGTGGACCTTTATAACTCTGCGATCGGCCTTCTCTATTCTCTTTGAATAGAATACTTCTATCAACCTCCACTGTCCAATAAAGCCCAACTGGGTCACAATTCCCTCCCTCGATATAATCAGAAATCATCGCGCCACTGTCCACTAAAGCACACGTGTCCAGTCTGACAAAATGGCCATCGTCATGTTGCCTGCCACTGTACACGTCTGTCCTTCAGTATGTATTGCGACCTTCAGGGGGTACAGAATGTGCTTCATTTTTATGCTCCCAAGTTGGAGCACAGTATGGTAAGTCCCCTACATAGGAACCTTCAAGTTGCGAACTTTCAAAGATGCGAACGTGCATCTGGTTCCATCAAGGGACCAGAACCTGTGCCAGCAACGACAGGAGTGAGTGAAACTGCAGCTCGCCCTCCGTCTCCTATTGCTGACGATCCTTCAGCCCTACATCTCCCACCTCCTCTCCCTCCTGCAGTCAGTAACTCTTCTTGCCTGTTCATTCGATGTCAGCCCCTGTACTGGACTACTGTACTTTTCAAGATTATAAATGTTTTCTTTATGTTTTGTGTTTGTTTTTTATGTATTCTTTGTGTAGAAGTATCATAAACCTATTTCAGTACAGCGCTACATAGCCGATTGCGTTAGCTGGATACAGGCTAAGTTTGCTGGACTTACAAACAAATCGGATATACAAACGCGCTCTCGGAACAGAACTCGTTCGTATGTAGCAGACTTACTGTACTCAGAACACAGTTGGTGCTCAATTAATGCACATAGATGAAGAAAGATGGGTGGGACAGGATGGATGTGGTATGCATATTCTCTCACTAACAATCCATGTATCAATACAATTATTATAATGACATTTGTTTTATCTGAGCATATCCTGCCAGGTAAGAAGTTACTCCCACTTAGTAATTCAGACATTTCCTGAAGCTCTACAACTTTTCCAGCTTTTGTTTCTCTGCAGTTTATTCTTCTGTTTGTCCATACTTAATCAAAACCTAAACTGAATTACCTTGGTTTCATGTTCCTAAGAGTCAAGATGAGATTCCACTCAAACAGCAATGACCTACACGACAAGGGCATACTGTATAGCACAGAGAACCATATTCAATATCCTATGATAAACCATAATGGAAAAGAAAAATGCATGTATAACTGAATTACTTTTCTGCACAGCAGAAATTAACACAACACTGTAAATCAACTATACTTCAACTAAAAAAAAATTTTTTTTTAATTAGCCATGACCTAGGTTTTACTGGTCTGCTCTCTCCATCTGAGTTATTCAACCTGTTTTTCTAGGAGTTCCAGATGTTCATCTCAAGAGAACTCAAAAACAAATCACTCCCACCAGGGGAGAAGGGGGGGGGGTGGAATTGGGAGATTGGGATTGACATATACACACTACTAAATAGATAACTAGTAAGAACCTACTGTATAGCACAGGGAACTCTACTCAATACTCTGTAATGACCTATATGGGAACAGAATCTAAAAAAGAATGGATCTATGTATAACTGATTCACTTTGCTGTGCAGCAGAAACTAACACAACACTGTAAGTCAACTATACTCCCATAAAAACAAAAATTAAACAACAACAACAAATCACTCCCGCCAGCCCAATGCTGCAGGTCTGCCCTAAGTATGCCAGACACAGCAAGTGACACTTCTGCTTCATGGCCACCCCCGATGTCTCCTACTGACTGCCAGGAGCCACCGAATGGGTCCAGAGCACACCTGAAACCTACCCTGTGCAGTGGACCGCAGTCCGAAGGAGCAGGAAGATGGAAGAAGACACTTGCTATCTTTGTGTAAAACATGGTCATAGGATCTCAACCCTGCTTTGCTGGTGCCCCAGTGCATTTCCTATTTTAGTGAAGTGCTCCTTTTACATTTCACAGTCAGTGAGCACGAGGCAAAATGCCCAGTGAACTTAAACATCCCTTTATTTAAACTTCACAACCATTATTATCTTCCCTTGGGCCAGACAATGTCATCCAGATACTGCCTCCTTCTAAGTTTGACACTCCTGTCCTGGAACTGGGCTGGAGACAACTCCTGGATCTCAATCACTCTGTCCTACAATCAACATTAATAGGGTGAGTGCTTTTTCCAGGCACCTTCTCTACTTAGGGTGTGTTGGTTAGCCTAGAGCCTTTTAGCCCAACCCAATAGATAACCCTTGGACCCATCTGCCCTGGTTGACCAGATGTCCCCTGAAATGCTTGCTTCCAGGCAGTGATCAGATGGCATTTCACAGGGATATCTTCAACTCTCACGCATACTTGCTTCACCAAATCACGGATTCATCCGACAGACACTGATACTCCTCAGCCTCCCAGGTTCACAGTCCCACCCCATTGGTTTAATTCCTCAGGCAGCACTTTTGAGAGCCCTCGAGTTCAGTGAAATGCCTCAAGGCCATGTAATAAGTAAGCTATGAGGGTAAGAAAAAGCTATAGCTTCTTCAGATCCCTCCCTTCCCAATCCAGGATTTCGCAACCATGGCGCTTTCCAGCCCCTTGATATTTGCGGCTGGATAATTCTTCAGGGTGGCGTGTTGTCCTGGGCACTGTAGGAGTTTAGCAGCACCCCTGCCCTCTACCCACTGAACGACAATACAACCACCTCCCTCCAAACGGTAACAAGCAAACATGTCTTCAGACTTTGCCAAATAGCGACCCTAGAAAAACTGAACATTCACAAAGAACAATAACCCGATAAAGGCTCCGAAAAGTCCTGTGATACGAAAATAAGTCAGATCGACTGTATTTTCCAATGTATCAAAGCTAACCTTGAACGGAAGAAAGTTAGAGAACCGCCGTTCTAGAAAATCTTATTATCAACCCTATTTTAAGTACATGAGGCAAGCACCTGACCCAATTGAGGCACTTGTGAAAATATACTCCATCATCAAATGTCTATTTAAACACCTTCAATTATTTACTTATGAATATGAATGGCCACCTAATAGAAACATTTGCAATGGAGATTATCACTCTAAAATTACTTCAATTACCCTATGACTTGGTATTTGCCAGTATATTTATTTGGAAATATTTTTTTCCTGGTAATTTATAGTGCCCCAACAGGAGCGCAATGTTGTGCTCTTGCTGTGTTGGCGATGTATTATTTGTTCCATTATTTATCAAATTCACTTAGGACTTGATAATTTTTACAGGTGAAATATTGAAAAGTTCATGAGCTTTAAAGCTAGTTTTGCATCCAACCCATAATATGTCCCTCGCAAACACAGCTGTTTTGGAAAATTATACAAGCCTTCTGAAGTAAGAATGGTAATGTTTAACCCAGATAATTATTGTAATATTCTGGTCACCAATTCCAATGGGTGTGGGGTTTGCCCACTCTACCAAGCAATTCTCAGACACAAGCTGGGTGTCTTACCCTGCAACTCCATTCTGATAGTATCTAGCTGGAGATAGGGTCAGATCCACAGATTAAGGGCTCAGTCTTACTAGACTGTCCCCTCGCCAGCCCCCCAAACTTTAGAAGCCAATCACAAGTCCAGAGTGTCATTCTGACCTAGCAGCTATATATCAGAGGTTCCAACAACCCCTTCCCTGGGTTTGATTACTTTGCTAGAGCACCTCAGAGAACTCAGAGGTACCTTTACTTACTAGAATCACCGGCTCATTACGAAAGATAAAACTCAGGAACAGCCAGGTGGCAGAGATCCAGAGGGCAAGGTATGGGGAGAGGGCTCGGAGCTCCCATGCCCTTTCCAGGCTGCCGTTCTTCCCAAACCTCCGCGTGTTCGCCAACCCGGAAATTCACCGAACCTCTTCCTTTTTTGGGTTTTTCTGGAGGCTTCATTATGTACACATGATTGATGAAATCATTGACCATTGGGGACTAATTCATCCTCTGCTCCGTCGCCCCTCCCCGGAGGTCAGGGGGTGGGACTGAAAGTTCTGATCCTCCGTTATTCGTGGTTGGTTACCATGGCAACCAGCCCCATCCTTAGGTGCATTTCAAAAGTCACTCCCTAAGCATGAAAACACCTTGATAGCTCTCGTCACTCAGGAAATTCCAAGGGTTTTGGGAGCTCTGTGCCAGAAATCGCAGCAAAGACCGGATCTATATTTCATATTATAAATCACAATATCAAAACATGCTTGTGGGATAACACGTAAATTTTTCTTTAACAATGAAGATGCTCATTAAGCTTTGATTTATGTCCAAGCCTCCCTCCCACCTACGGTTTGGGGAGACTGAATTCTCCTCTGAGATTTTTACAAGTTTGTAGGTTTTAAAAACATATATTTCTTATTATAGAAGGTATTCTTGCAAGTTTATCGTTAAAATGCAGAAAATGTATACATGTACCAAGAATAAAATAAAATTCATCTGTCACTTTACTACCCGGACATAAACCGCTTTTTAGAGTTGGATGTGTTTCTTTTCAGTCTTTTTTCACTATGAAATTTGGAGACTCCTAAAGAAAAGATTAGACAGTAGAACCTGTTGTCTTTCTCGAAATCAATTCTGACCTTTTATACTTTCCCAGGATATTGAAAAAAGCAGTTGAGGAAGGAAGGCGGTGCTGCAGGTCTTGGAACTCCCCCATACAGTAATGCAGGGGTCAGCAAACTTTATCTATAAAGGGCCAGATAGTCAATGATTTAGTCTTACTTGGTCATATAAGGTCTTTGTCACAACTACACACCTCTGCTCTGGTGCACAGAAGCCAGCCCAGATGATGCAAGAAAACAGGCACTGCTGTGTTCCAATAAAACTTTATTTACAAAAGCAGGCAGTGGATAGGATTTGGCCCACGAGCTGTAATTTTCCACTTCCTGCCCTGCAGTGCCAAATGCTGATAAAGAATGAGCAAGCAACAGAACTGCAGAAATGAAATAGCACTTCTGTCTAATTGCTAGAACAGTTTCTGTTCTGCAATAATAATCATAATGAATAATAAAAGAGCATCAAGCTAAAATTCCATCCAAGGGGGTGACAATAATCAACTGTTAAAACTTTTTATCAGGGAAAATATCGTGCTTCTGAATTCTTTTCAAATAGAAACGCTGTCATTGCTTTTGGACCATATGCTTCATAGAATATTGTTTGTTTCTGGGGCAACCTGTTCACTGGAGTATTAATTACATTATAATCCCTCTGATTCAGCTTTTTTCTGCCTGCTTTCCAAGTTATAATCATTTCTGCCACTACATAAATCTCGTCAATAATTCCCACCAAATTAATTCCCCTCTGTGTTTTCTGATCAACCCATTTCCCTCCTACAAACTCCAGATTGAATCAGCCACACATAGCTGATGGAACCTATTTTTAAAAGGACATTCTGTGATTTAGGCAATTTTTTTCAAGGATGATTGCTGAGAAAACCATCAACAAGGAATTATTTTCCTTGCAATAGATATTTGAGATGAAAATGGATTTCTGGTGCATTCCTTTGCTTCTTTCTTTTCTTTTGTTCTTTCTGTTTTCCTTCCTTCCTTCCCTGCTTCCTCTTTCCCTCCTTCTCTCTCTCTCTCCCTTTCTTTCTCTTATCTCTTCCTTCCTTCCTTCCTTTTCTTTCTCTCTCTCCTTCCCTTCCTCCCTCCCTCCCTCCCATCTTTTTTCTTTCTCCCTCCCTCCCTCCCTCCCTCCCTTCCTTCCATCTTTTTCTTTCTCTTTCCCTCCCTTCCTCCCTTCCTTCCTTCCTTCGTGTTTGAAGTCTTCAAATAGCCACAGACTGCATCTTTGCAGAGCCTAGAGGTAAATGCATTTTCAGTTCAACAAACACTGAGTGACATTCTAGCCAATGTTCTTGCTGCTCTGCCATGTTCCCAGCGGATCCCTTTGGCCAGTTCTGTGTGCCCACCTCTCAGACCGTTTGGCTGTCTTCCTCTTTCATCAGGCGACCTCTTTTCTTTGGGCTACTGGAACCCAGAGATGTGCTAGGAGACCAAATGTCCTTCCCACTTGGCATCTCCACCCCATCATCCCCGCACAAGCCCCACATTGCAGCTGACGATTGAAGGGGGGTAAATATAAATGCCCAGCTCCCTGGCCTTCAGGCAAACAAAAAAGTCCTCAGAGATACTGTTTATGTCCCAGCACTCTGCAGAGATCAGGCTGAGGCTGGGACTCTACAGAAAGCACCCTCCTTTGTCTCTCTCTCTCTTCCTGTCCTGCCTCATTCCCCTGCTGGCTTCCCCTTCCTGGGATCCTAGGATTCCCCATCTAGGATTTGCCTGCGGAGAATGTGAGCGAAGTCCCTGTGCTGTAGTAGGCACTGGGCCAGTTCTCAGGACCTTTGCTTCACCTCCTAATACCACGGGCCCATGCTGACCTAGCTGGACCCCGTAACCTTACACAAACATCTCGATGCAAGGCACCACACAGCTGCAGGAAGAGAACCAAAGGCTAGGTATGGAACAACGACAACTGTAATCGTTTGCACTTTCTCGGATTTTCCAGACTGGCTACAGGCCAACTCATGGGTAGGGTAAAGTGGGTTTCTTTACAAGGCATTATAAGAATTATCTGGCACTGATCATTCTTTTTTTTTTTTTAACGTCTTGACTGGAGTATAATTGCTTTACAATGGTGTGTTAGTTGCTGCTGTATAACAAAGTGAATCAGCTATATATATACATATATCCCCATATCCCCTCCCTCTTGCATCTCCCTCCCACCCTCCCTATCCCACCCCTCTAGGTGGTCACAAAGCACCGAGCTGATCTCCCTGTGCTCTGTGGCTGCTTCCCACTGGCTATCTGTTTTACATTTGGTAGTGTATATATGTCCATGTCACTCTCTCACTTCGTCCCAGCTTACCCTTCCCCCTCCCCGAGTCCTCAAGTCCACTATCTGTGTCTATGTCTTTATTCCTGTCTTGCCCCTAGGTTCTTAAGAACCATTTTTTTTTAGATTCCATATATATGTGTTAGCATACGGTATTTGTTTTTCTCTTTCTGACTTACTTTACTCTGTATGACAGACTCTAGGTCCATCCACCTCACTACAAATAACTCAATTTAGTTTCTTTTTATGGCTAATATTCCACTGTATATATGTGCCACATCTTCTTTATCCATTTATCTGCCAATGGACACTTAGGTTGCTTCCATGACCTGGCTATTGTGAATAGAGCTGCAGTGAACATTGTGGTACATGACTCTTTTTGAATTATGGTTTTCCCAGGGTATATGCCCAGTAGTGGGATTGCTGGGTGGTATGGTAATTCTATTTTCAGTTTTCTAAGGAACCTCCATACTGTGCTCCATAGTGGCTGTATCAATTTACATTCCCACCAACAGTGCAAGAGGGTCCCCTTTTCTCCACATCCTCTCCAGCATTTGTTGTGTGTAGATTTTCTGATGATGCCCATTCTAACTAGTGTGAGGTGATACCTCATTGTAGTTTTGATTTGCATTTCTCTAATGATTAGTGATGTTGAGCATTCTTTCATGTGTTTGTTGGCAGTCTGTATATCTTCTTTGGAGAAATGTCTATTTAGGTCTTCTGCCCATTTTTTGGATTGGGTTGTTTGTTTTTTTAATATCGAGCTGCATGAGCTGTTTATATACTTTGGAGATTAATCCTTTGGCCGTTGATCCGTTTGCAAATATTTTCTCCCATTCTAAGGGTTGTCTTTTCGTCTTGTTTAAGGTTTCCTTTGCTGTGCAAAAGCTTTTAAGTTTCATTAGGTCCCGTTTGTTTACTTTTGTTTTTATTTCCATTTCTCTAGGAGGTGGGTCAAAAAGGATCTTGCTGTGACTGATGCCAGAGAGTGTTCTGCCTATGTTTTCCTCTAAGAGTTTCACAGTGTCTGGCCTTACATCTAGGTCTTAAATCCATTTTGAGTGTATTTTTGTGTATGGTGGCCCTGATCATTCTTAATCACAAAGATCCTTCCAGCTGCTTCTGACCAGTGACTGAGATGGCCAGAAGGGTAGTACCTCCATTGATTAATACGATTACCTCTGCTCTTGGATCAATACTGTCTGAACTGGCTCAAAAATACAATTTTTATCTTATTTACCCAGCATCGATCAGACCCTGGTAAATTGGTTTAGAATGATGACACAGAATAATATATGAAACAAAATGTCAGAGTACACAATAGCCAAGAGAAAGAAACCGAGTTTAGTTACGGGGGCCTGTGTTCAGCTCAGCCCACCTGTGCAAGTTATGACGGGCCTGGGAAGTGAGATATATTATCAGATGGTGCTCTTCTGTTGGAATGAGAGGAAAGTGATTTAACAAAGGTTCCAGCTAGGCTTCAGCATAAAGGTCCTAGACCCTTAAACAGGAGGGATTTGCACGTTGGAATTAGCTGGAAACATCCCACCCACCAAGCTCACTGCTGTGCAGTGCTAAGTGCTTGCATGATGGCAGGTTGCTGATATCAAAATTCTTTCCCCGTAGGCAACTTTGCCCCACCTCTCTGTTTGCTCCCGTTCAGGTTGTTAACGATACTTTATAGTGATTATCTTTACTTTTATGAGCGATGAAGCCTGAGCATGTTACGTACATTTTATTTTCCATTCCTGTACTCTGAGAATGCTTCTTGCATCTTAATTATCTGATTGGAGGACTCTTAACGACTTCAGAAGCCAGATGGTTTTGAAGGAGTGTTCTTTTGAAAGAAAATGTAATCCATTGGCCCCCAATGTGAAAAACAACACTTTAAACCTTCTAGAAGCACACATATTAAAATGTTACGGCTTTGTGTAGTGAAAGTTTTCTTCACCAGGACGAAAAATGCACATCAAGAAGAAAATGATTACTATCTTGATAACCTCAAAACCACAACAAAACTCTTTAGTCATAACTTTAACCACCAACAATAATCAAAACACACAAATATAAACCACAGTCGACATTGGATTTTTGTGTATAAAACTGATCAAAGTTTTGTAACAGTAACATATAATTAGGACACATACTATACAAATATATATTATGGGGCACATATTGTATGAATATGTATTATATAAAATATTTTGTATCAATAATATGTATATACCTGTGTGTATGTGTGTGCAACTTTTGATAAAAACAAAAACCAAAGAAGAAAAATGGGCAAAGAATATGAACAGTAAATTCTCAGAAAAGGATAGTTAAATGGTTAACAAACATATGAAAAGATATCTGACTGCACCAGTAGTCAGAGGAATGTAAATTAAAACAACAATAAAATATGGCTTCCCTGGTGGCTCAGTGGTTAAGAATCTGCCTGCCAATGCAGGGGACCTGGTTCGAGCCCTGGTCTGGGAAGATCCCACACACCGCAGAGCAACTAAGCCCGGGCACCAGAACTACTGAGCCTGTGCTCTAGAGCCCACGAGCCACAACTACTGAGCCCTCGTGCCACAACTACTGAAGCCTGCGTGCCTAGAGCCTGTGCTGTGCAACAAGAGAAGCCACTGCAATAAGCTTGGGCACTGCAATGAGGAGTAGCCCCTGTTCGCCGCAAATAGAGAAAGCCCGTGCTCAGCAATGAATACCCAACGCAACCATAAACAAATAAATTAAAACAACAACAACAATAAAGTATTATTTCATAACCATAAGATTGGCAAATATTAAAAAGTGTGCCAATCTCAATTGTCAGGAGTTTGTGCAAACTCTACATTGGAGAGCACTACAGGGATATAACTGCCCTCTGAGCTGTCCTGGCAATTTCATTCCCAATTATATAGGTTAAAGAAGAACTCATATCTGCGTTCAAAATGACATGTTCAGGAAGGTTCCTTGAGACATTTCCTATAACAGCAGAAAACTGGAAACAACTCAATTTTCCATCAGTAGAAAAACAAAATCATATGTTGTTTATTCATGCAATGGAAGATTTGTGTAGGAGATCAAATGAGTCGACTACAGATAGATTAACGTACAAAAGTCTCCAACAAAATTGAGGCGGGGATGGTAAGTACCAGAAGTATATGCACAGTATAATAGCATTTATGTAAAGTTTTAAATCATGTAAAACAAGTCTATGTATTTTTTTCTGGATACCTAATTCACAGCACCATTTTAAAGACAAATAGGCAAAAAATAAATACCAAATTGAGGATCCATATTTTTTGGGGGGGGGAAGGCAGGATGGGAATGAATGGGGAAATAGTACAAAGAACATGGCAACTGTGTCTGTAACTTTCTGTTATTTAAGATGCTAGATACTCATAGATATATGGATGGATGGATGGATGATAGATGGAGAGATGGATGGATAGATAGAAAGAGAGAGAGAGATACATATATAGATTAACAGATATAAGGCTATATATTAAGGTTACCTATTAAGGTTATATATTAAGGTTAACAAATAAATAATTGATATTAGTTTACTTATAATTCTCTGAGAAGAGCTGTTCACAATTTGTCAGACAGTCACTATGTATAACTAACTGTATGCCAGACAATATTTAGTGAAAATAATGAAGCCACTTCATTTTCTCAAGGTAAATGATGTATATGGAAGACTACCCAGGCCCTGGATTAGTGCCAGTGAACTGCCCACCAGCCCCTTGGTTTTGTTCCACTTCTGCCCAATTAAATGTATTCTTGGTAGGGAAAAATTAATTTTATGTCACTTTAGGCTGACTATAACTGGGAACTTCATTTTAATACCAAAGTTAAAAATAAAATTCCAGTGAAACCAAGGCCACCATTTTCTTCTGAATCCTTGTTAGCATTTTATCTCTTCATTAGCAAAGATTTAAGAGAGTTGATTTACTTAGAATTCAGCTTCCGGAATTTATTTTCATGCATATGATTTGGGGCATGTAGATTATCATTGCAAGCTTTATCAGTATTTTGTTTTCTCTTTTGTTTTACAAGATCCATTTCAAACAACTTAAGTTCTATAGTGTCTCTATTTTTTTTTTTTTTTTAATTTTTTGGCCACGCTGTGAGGCATGGGGGATCTTAGTTCCCTGACCAGGGATGGAACCCGCGTCCCCTGCAGTGGAAGCGTGGAGTCTTAACCTCTGGACCACCAAGGAAGTCCCTATAGTGTCTCTATTAAAGGAAATACAAACTTGAAGGATATTTGTAGAGAGAAGTATGTACAAGAGAGATTTTCAAAAGAGAGGAAGCAATTAACTTTCTGCCCTGTAAGAAAATAGGTGCAAATTATTTTCAGGAATCTTAATACAAAGGTCAATTAACTCTCAGGTATTAAGAGAAATCAAATCCTATAATCCTTAACTTCTAGCAATCTCATCAACCGTCACAGAATTATTAATCTAGTGTAAATATTCCAGAGTTACAATGTTTTGAAAATTTTGAACGCATACTTGTCTAATTTTAAACATTTTCAAAAAGTTACTTCAAACAAAACATCAAGGAGCTGCAGATTATAAAATTTATTGATAATCACAGTTGATTCTATTAAACAAAACTGTGTTTCCATCCTGAGCTACTGGCCTATGGCCCTCTATGTAAACATAACTTGAGTGTCATGTTTTATTTAGGTAACTGACATTTTGACCAGCATACACAATGCTTTTTGTCACTCATGAAAGTTTATATAATTTACTTTTAACTCTGAGGCTTCCTGAATCTTAAAGATGTAACTCATGCATAATAAATATAACAAAGTGAAAAGAAAGAAAGCCACTGCAAGTTATGGTTTGATGACTATCTTACACTGAAGGAAAAAGAAACAGAGAACTGCCATTCTACATAAGACACAAGTGAGAGTTTCATGTCTGGCACCAGTATGGATAACTATTTGGTGGATACACTTTATAATATGAGCATTAGAAGAGTAGGAATGAAATACACCTATACCCAGTCCTCTGTGTGTGCACACACACAAACATATAACTTCGTGGTGTCATAGACACATGTATTGTTTTGTGGATGAAAAGTATACTTTGTTATACTTATAGGGTACCTATTAGAAGAAAAATCACATGACACCAGACTCTGTCTTTGAGTGTCAAAGGGGACCAGTCAATAGCACCCCACTTCCCCACCCAAGTTCTGAAGTCATTAAGAAAATTAATGAGATATATGGAGACCAACATGCCACCTTTATTGACATTGCTATGGCAGATCACCTGGGTTTTGTTTGGGCGCAATTTAGCACTGACCCCTTAGGAAAGACTCAGCCACTTGGTTCCAGCCAACGTTGGTCTGAGCTAGGATTCCCTCCACGACTGCCCCCTTGAGAGCCACGATATTTAAAAACAGAGAAGAACGTCTCCTTCCCCTTGGCTGCTGGCTTCCAGGAGAAAGGGAAAAAGATGGAGAAGATGCAGTCAAGTCACTCAGTGCGGGTGGGAGGGGGGCAGGCAGTACGTGAGAGGCACGAGAAGTTGCAGGTTGTCCACCAACCATTGGAAGGACACACCAGGCATGGAGAAGTGTCCCTTTTTCTCTCCACTTAGGAACAAAAGCAGTATTTATGTGAAGACCTGAAATCCTGGGCTCTCCAACATCACATCTCTCCGTTACACAAATATTTGAGTACCTACTCTGTGCTGTGCACATTAACTACAGAGAGTGTGCGCTTCTGCGTTCTTACCCATCAGAGGATGTGGGTCCGAATGGCACAGGGCATACGAAGGATGCATTTCTGCCCACTGTGTACTCGCACAGCAAGAGCAGTTTACGGCCAATGAAACAGAGAGTGTGGTAGGTAATCAAGACTTAGGTGGAAGCTTTAACCACGGAACAGAGCAGAATGCACCGGCTGGGGGCCTTAAGCTACTTAATATGGTACCCAAACCACAACATACTTAGAGGTACCCATGTATGGGCCTCATGGTCTGATGATGGAGGGAAGGCAGAGAGGGAGGAAGGAGGGAGGAGAAAGAAAGAGAGAAGGGAGGAAGGGGAGGAAGGAAACAGAATAACCAAATGGCTTCTATGCCCACACTGCCAGTGATGCCATCACAGGCAAGACCAACTTCTCCACCGTTTTTCAGGTTTTACAAACCGCGGTGAACGTTTCACGGAGAAGCCAAAAGAAATACAGGGGAAAAAACATATTCTAAGCCAGAAATATTTGAAAAGTTAGTGAATGGGAAATAAAAATATAAAAATATGATTTATAACACTGATATTACTCATTGAAGAGGTAATGTTCTGAGCTACTGGATTAATCAGCGCTATTATTGGAACACAGAGAGAGAATCAGTGGGCTATAAAAATATCTTTGGCCCAAAAAAAAAAGGAAGTCCCTGGTGGTCCAGCAGTTACTCAACGCTGCTTTCGCTGCCGAGGGCCTGGGTTCAATCCCAGGTCGGGGGAACTAACATTCCACATGACGTATGACAGGGACCAAAAAAAAACCAAAACAAACAAACAAAAAAACTTTGTCCATAAAAAAAGATAATGCTGCTAAATTTTTATAAAACATGAACTTAACAATAATGTGTGTGTATCTCTATGTATTTGCCATGTAATTTTAAAGTCAGAAGGCTCTATCCATCCTGATTTGGATGTACATGGCTTTTCACAAAAATAACTTTGTAAAACCTTTTCCGATTACCGTTACTCACACAGGTAAGAAAAAATATTTTATTTTTGTAATATATACACGAGTAAATATAAATCCAAGCAAACGTCTTCCGAGAAGAAAATTCTGGCAATAATTTTTCTTCAGTTTTATAAATATCCTTTTTTAGCTTGGGGGTACGGTCAGGTTGTTTCATTAAAGCTCCACTATTTAAAAAAGAAGAAATTATAGGGAGAAATCCAGTAACTACATGGTGCAGTGTTACCTAACTTTTTGTGAAACTTAGGAACATTCATTAAAAAAACATTTTTACGGGGACAGAGCCACCATTCCCATGGGCAACTGGAGGCTGCAACAACCCCTCCCAGTATAGAAACGATAAAATGGCAGATGAAATGTAAACTTTTTTTTTTTTTTAAAGCGAATCTGAGCTGGTGACTAAGAATTCGATACTATGAAAGACCGCAAGTCACTGAGGTGAGTTAGCATGGGGAGGGCCGCTTGCCCTGAGAAATGTCTTCCAATCCCTGGCTGCCACGAGCCAGTCAAATATTGAAGGGGCCTCTGTGCTGAGGGCAGAAGTCCAAGGATTTGGTTTGAAAAATGCAAGTGCTGTTTGGAATCCTTGCATAAAGCCAAGATTCCCTAACAATCACACCCTGGGGATTAAGTTGTTATCAGGATTTACACTACCGGTGTGGCCAAGTCACAATTTCTTTATCATGGCCCCAGGAATATCTGCATTTGACTGGGACCCAAAGGCAGCCAGGGAAGTGGGAAAGCTTTACAGTGAATGTGAGCTCTGATGGGAGATTGTTGGTATGAAGAATCTAAGGGCAGGCTGAGTAGAAGCAGGACATTTTAGGTGACAGCCTGGGGGGACATATGTGACTTTCTCTGGTTGGTTCTAAGTTGGAAGAAGGTTGACATTTAGGGAAATGGGCAGACATTGACCAGGTAATGACAATTGTGGGCCAATTTCTGCAGAGGTTGTGATTTGGCTTCGGGGTTGACTCAAGTTCTATTTTCGTGTGTGAGCTGGGCACTGTCCATTTGATAGTCAACCTCTCAGTATAAAGTTCCAGGAATGAAGAGGGTACGGTCATAGCTCAAGAATAGACCAATAGAACAGATGGATGAGTCCAGAAAGAGACCCACACTTGATTTAGGGCAAAGGTGTCGCTGCAGTTCAGGTGGGGGAAAGGCAGTCTTTTCAATAAATGGAGCTGAACTGTTGAAGATTCCCATGGCGGGCTGGGGGGACCTTTGATTCATATTAGACTTTAATAGCTAAATATGTAGGTTGAAACGCTAAAAACAGAGTGTACAATTACCAACTGAATACAGAGAAAAAAAGTGAAGGGGATCAGAAAATGGTACCCACCAAATATGCCATTTTGGCCTGAGGATCATTTTGAGCTCCAGGCAACTTGGAACCAACAGATGCAGAGAGTTATCTGTCCTCTCCTTACCGGCCTAGAAGCAGGCATGCATTTCCCTCTGAGAAAATTCACCAGTTCCTCCCCCCAGGAAGAGAGGAGCATCTCTCCTCACTCAAGGGGGGTTGGATCACAAGGTGAGTTTGCATAAGCAGACGTTTTACTAAAACAGCCTGTATCCTGCATTCCTTGCCCACCCATTTCCAAGTCCCCACAACGTATCATCCCTTCAAGCCCAAACCATCTTTCCTTTGTTAAAGGGTATATAAGCCCCCAAGTTTAACTATTTCTTTGCATTTCACTACTTTTCTGTGCGCACAAATGTAAATAAAAACTGTGTGCCTTTTCTTCTGTTCCTCTTTCTTGTGTTAGTTTATTTCACACACTCCCAGGTACCGACACTAAGAGGGGAGCAGAAAAGGTTTTCTTTCCCGAAAATGAACTCGGGAAAGGCAATTAAATCTAGGGCCCTGCTTGAGAGTAGTTTCGGGTTTGCATTTTCTTTTCTGGGCATCAGTAAATGCAAAATTCACGGTTAAAAAAAAAAAAAAGGTCTAAGACATCCATGTTAATGAACTAAATCTAATTACTAGGAGGGCAAAATCACAGAAGCACTTGCTAATGGGATACAATGGGCTGGGTTTTTAAAGACAAGGCAATAAAAGACGGTTACATCTGTGAATGGAGCTTGCAAGACTGTCAAATGTTCTTTCAAAGAATAGCTCCAACTGAGTCTACTCTTACGCAAATTTACATAAGCACTGGATGCTAGAGAGAGGATAAGGTCTTAATAGCTTAAAGTCAGTATTTAAAAGGTTCAAAGTATTTGAATAAAATGATGTGCATTAATTAGATGCCCATATACCCCCCTCCCTCCTGGCTTTTCCAAAGTTCACTTTACATCACCTTGCTTTTAAGGAAAGACCTCTGCCGGTACTTGTTTTCGACAACCAAAAGAAATCCGCACGAGATTTTCGATTTTATCGGAAAAGGCAGGAAGTGATTATCCTTTGCTTGTTTGGCAATAGCCATTCCAGCGACAGTGCACAACCCTGCCAAGCTGCCCTCCTGGGAACCGCACTCAGCGTCCCAGCGTCTAGCCACCAGAGCTGTGAACTGTGCCTGTGAGCATCTCTGCTGTATCTCGACTTATTTTGTGCCTCTGTTAGCAAGACGTGCCCTAAGGTAATTGCTTCTTCACTTTACACCACTTCAGCTTACGAATGGTGTCATAGGAGTGTGCCACTGTTTTAGATCAGGGGCCTGCAATTACCGTGGCCTGTTCCCCGCCAAGGTTGCCTCAAAGCCTCCTACGGGAAGGACACCTGTGGCTGACCACAAATGCATCTGCAGAGCCTCTCAGAAGAAACGGTGCACCGTCCGTTACACTGGATGCACGGGCCAAGATCACGGGCAGGACCCCAAATGGGTACATTGTTCCAGGTGGTGATGCATTAAAAAAAAAAGTCTCAGGATGGCCAGGGCTCTGAAGGGGAGAAAGAAAGAGAAGGTGATTGATCGTTTATCCAGGGCCAGACACAGTCATTTTTCCAGGTATTGTTACCAAGGCTGTGACCCCAAAAGCACACCCCTGCCCCTCCTCCTGGGTGAACGTGGAGAAAACAGAAATCAACCGTATCCTCTAGCTGTGTCTACATCGCGGGAAAGAGAGAGTCCAACCACATGGCAACCTGTGCAAGCTGGGTTGGCTCCAACAGTGGGACGAAAGTTGCCCTGCAACTCGTTGGCATCTTGTTGTAATAATAAGACCTCTGCCCGACTGTGCCATGATGGCTTGACCTGCTTCTGACCCAGATGCCAAAGGACCCTACGAGGGCGGAAAAGAGGTGGCACCCCAGTTCCTGGAGGAACCCTGTCTTTGCCAGAAAACCAATGCATATGCCTCCTCCTTGCTACGTTTGGTTTTAAAATCTTGCCTTATTCACCGTCTTGCAAGAGAAGCTGACCTGTGAACCAAGTTCCCACTCCTCCATTCTCTGGCCATTGAATAAAGCGTGTCCTGTTTCAGTCTCAGCATGGTTTCGTCCTTGGCTGTGCGAATACGAAAGGGAAAAGAACCTTCCCCGCCAAGGCAGGAGGTCTTGGTCTAGCGTCCAAGGGGGGCGGTCCATACGACCAATTCAGTGACACTGTCCTCTGGCTTTTGCGGCTGAAACAGTTGGATCTTCTAAAGACCTAAATGCACACGTGCAGAAAGACACGCAGACACGCGTTCGCACATGCTTAGTTAGCCCAGTCTCTGAGTGAATATCACCTCTGTCCCTCAAGACCGTGACCAGGGCAGAGAACCTTGCTTGCTTCTTACAGCCCCGTGGTGAACCCTTCGAACACATTTGTTGTCAGATGCAGGAAAGTTGAGGGATGAACAGCCCACGCCTGACAGAAATGCAACAGTTATTTCAGATGAAACGCTTCTGGGCAAACTGAGTCTGCTTAGCCCTTGGACAAATTCTCCTCTAGTGAGGTAGTCAGCTACCATTGCTGCTGGTTGGCACTCATGTATTTCAAAGAGAGAAGAAAGAACTCACCATTAAAGTAAAATAAAGTAAATATTCTAAGAAAAGGGAAGGAGGACATCTCATCCCTTATGTTTGTTTATTTTTAATTACTATTATTATTTTTTGGCCACGTGGCATGCGGGATCTTACTTCCCTGACCAGGGGTCGAACCCGTGACCCCTGCAGTGGAAGTGCGGAGTCTTAACCACTGGACTGCCAGGGACGTCCATCTCAGCCCTTATTTTTAAAAGGGAGAATTAAGTCCTTTACTTTTCATTGGTATCTGCCCTTATAGTGCCTGGCGGGTCCACCTGGGTGCTTGACACCTCCTCCCGTGGCGTTCTTCTGTGGTTGTTCAAAATGCCCTCACGTTTTCCAAAATCAAGTCAGTTGTGCTAAGTGCTGAGACTGCCTTTGAAAACCTAATTGGAGAAGGGAGAGAAAGTATTTTAATTCCATCCACCTAATGTGATGTCGTTTTAAAAGAAACCAGCCCACTCTCTGGCTCTGTAAGTGGTCACTCCCGGTGAGATGGAAGGGGCCTCGGCGGGTGTTAAGTAGATGAGCCGTGTCTGGGTGTCTGCCCCTTCTCCAGGCTTTCAAGAGGATCCAAAAGAGACACATCAGGGACTTCCCTGGAGGTCTAGTGGTTAAGACTCCGCTCCCAATGAAGGGGGGATGGGTTCAATCCCTGGTCAGGGAAATAAGATCCCGCATGCCAAGTGGCACGGCCAAAAAAAAAAAAAAGATATTCATGGAACCATGACAATTTGAACTTTGATGGGGATGGGGTGAGTAGATTCTTCCTCGTGCTAAGCCTGGAAAACTACTAAGACACTTGGGAACAGAGAAATGTTGTCCAGGCAAACCTGGAGAATACCGATGGCTTTAAAATCCATTACCACATCCAAAAATGATACCCTTTCCAGAAAAAAACATAATTCGAAAAGATACATACACCCCTATGTTCATAGGAGTACTGTTTACAATAGCCAAGACACAGAAACAACCTAAGTGTCCATCAACAGATGAATGGGTAAAGAAGATGTGGTCCATATATACAATGGAATACTACTCAACCCTAAAAAAGAATTAGATTATGGCATTTGCAGCCACATGGATGGACCTAGAGATTGTCATACTGAGTGAAATAAGTTAGACAGTGGAAGACAAATATCCTATGATATCACTTATATGTGGAATCTAAAAAAAGGGTACAAATGAACGTATTTACAAAACAGAGAGTCACAGACGTAGAAAACAAACTTATGGTTACCAAGGAGGGGGAGAGGAGGGATAAGTTGGAAGATTGGGATTGACACATACACACTACTATATATAAAATAGATGACTAATAAGGACCTGCTGCACAGGGAACTCTACTTACTACACTGTAATGACCTACATGGGGAAAGAATCTAAAAAAGAGTGGATCTATGTATATGTATAAGCGATTCACTTTGCTGTATACCTGAAACTAACACAACATTGTAAATCAACGATACCCCAATACAAATTTAAAAAAAGAAAAGAAAACAAAACAAAACAAATGCTATAGGAATTCAAACTACAACCAAGGTCAAGACCAACTGCTGAAATCTACGACAGTGCTTTGCAAACTTGCCTGCACAAAAGAAAACCGCAAGCATCTTGCTGAAATCCCAGACTCCTAACCAAATTCATTGAGTCCTAAAACGTTAGAAATCTGCACACGTCACAAGCACCCTCAGTTTATTCTTAGGATCAAGAGCACTGAAGAAGCAATGCTTTAAGGTGAATTGAGAGGGAAGAGAACAAGAGAAAAGGGATCAGCCATGAAGCTGCCAGTGATAGAAGACGCTTTCAGAATCACGCTGTTCTCTGAACTGCCAGCCCTACTGCATTAATTACATATATCTGTGCAGCAAATTACCATACGCTTAGTGGCTTACCCCAGCACACGTTTATTATGTCACGGTTCCTGTGGATCAGGAATCCGGGCACAGCTCGGCTGGGTCTTCTGTCCAATGTGGCAATCAAGGCTGTGCTCTCATCTGAGGGTCAAGTGGGGAAGGACCGACTTCTAAGCTCACGTGGTTGCTGGAACTCAGGGAGTTCAGTTCCTTGTGAAGTGGAAGACTGAGGGCCTCGGTTTCTTGCTGGCCGCTGGCTGAACAGCTCTCAGTTCCTTGCCATGTGGGGCTCCTGAGACATGGCAGCGTACTCATTCAGAGCCAGCAAAGGAGAGAGGCTCTGAGCAATAGGGAATTTACAATCTTACCTAACATAATCACAGAAGAGGCAGCACACAGCCCCTGCTGTATTCTGGTGGTGCGGAGCGAGTCACAGGGCCTGTCTACACACGCGAGAAGGGTATAGATTCTAGGAGTGGGGCTTTAGGAGTCAGCCTGGAGTCTAATAAACAGCGGACTAGTGCAGACACTAAGAGTGGGCATAGAGATGTGGCACATATATACACTGGAATATTACTCAGCCATAAAAAAGAGTGAAATAATGCCATTTTCAGCAACATGGATGGAACTAGAGATGGTCATACTGAGTGAAGTAAGTCAGACAGAAAAAGACAAATATCATATGATATCACTTATATGTGGAATCTAAAAAAAGGGTACAAATGAACTTACCTACACAACAGAAATAGAGTCACGGATGCAGAAAACAAACTTATGGTTACCGGGGGATGGGGGGGAGTGATAAATTGGGAGATTGGGATTGACACATACACACTACTTATATAAAATAGATAACTAATAAGGACCTACTGTATAGCGCAGGGAGCTCTACTCAATACTCTGTAATGACCTATATGGGAACAGAATCTAAGAGACTGGAGGGCTTCCCTGGTGGCGCAGTGGTTGAGAGTCCGCCTGCCGATGCAGGGGACGCGGGTTCGTGCCCCGGTCCGGGAGGATCCCACATGCCGTGGAGCGGCTGGGCCCGTGAGCCATGGCCACTGAGCCTGCGCGTCCGGAGCCTGTGCTCCGCATCGGGAGAGGCCACATCAGTGAGAGGCCCGCGTACCGCAAAGAAACACACACACACACACACAAAAGAGACTGGATCTATGTATACATATAACTGAATCACTTTGCTGTACACCTGAAACTAACACAGCATTGTAAATCAACTACACTCTAATAAAAATTGAAAAAAAAAACAAAAAAAAGAGTGGGCATGGAGTCTAGAGTCAGAACTCCAGGGTTCTTATGTCTGGTAACCCAGCTTACCAACGTACTAACCTTGACCTTTCCTTACTGTCATGGATCCTCAGTTTACAGATCTGCACAATGGGACTTAAAATGGTATATACTTCCCACACATATAGAAAAGAAACTTATGGTTTCCAAAGGGGAAACGGTGGCGGGGGGGATAAATAGGAGTTTGGGATTAACAGATACACACGACCGTACATAAAATAGATAACCAACCAGGACCTACTGTATAACACAGGGAACTCTACTCAATATTTCGTAATAACCTATAAGGGAAAAGAATCTGAAAAAAATACATATATGTATGCATAACTGAGTACCTTTGTTGTACATCTGAAACTGACACAACATTGTAAATCAACTATAGTCCAATTAAAAAATATATAAAAATGGTTTATACTGTATAATGTTGCTGTGACGGTCATTTGAATTACTACTTGCAATGAGCTTGGCCAAATGGCCAGAACACATTAATAGTTCTATAAATAAGAGGTTAGCGTTGCCACTATTTCCATAACACACTTGGCTACGCCACGTTCAAGGCCCATTCTCTCTTTTATCCAGTATTAGCGAACAAGAAAGCATGTGTTCCTGTGTACGGGGCGTAAGGGTAAGGCGCCTTCTTAATTGTGTCCGCAAAAATGCTTGGTGCAAAAAAAAATTTTTTTTAATTAACAAAAAATGCTTGGTGTGAAATGAACAGCACGTGCCTCTATCACATCATTGCTATGTGGGCTCAAAATGGAACCGTTTGCACGCTCAGTGAGCATGGATCGTGGCGGCATTGCCGCGTGATGGGTAGGTAACCACCATGCCCAAAACGCTGAGATGTATTACCTTAACTGCAATCAACTGTTTAAGAGAGTGACGAATAAGAAACTACGGCAGCTCATATGAAAGAGGATCACTTCAGGCTGAAAATTCCCCAGAGAGGACATCTAAGGAAAGGTCAGTAAATAAAATAAATCACTATTGGAAAGTCCATAAAAAGCAAGTTATTCAAAAATCGATGGGTGAGTGCATTATTTGGCTCAAAGGAGTAACGTTCTGCTTCTTTTGCAAAATGATATTGGGCTCGTCCATGGTATTCCTCGGGGCTGGGATTGACCATCTGTTAGAGTCATTCCACAGGGGTGGTTGGACCCCCTTCTGCCCACAAGTTGGTTTAGTGGTCAAGACAGATGACGCAGAGGACTTCCCTGGTGGTCCAGTGGTTAAGACTCCATGCTTCCAATGCAGGGGGCTCAGGTTCGATCCCTGGTCAGGGAACTGAGATCCTACATGCCGCATGGCCAAAAAAATAAATTGAAAAAAAAAAAAAAGAAGACAGAGGACGCCACGTGCATGAAGAATGTATGAAAAGGTTTACTCCTCACATCATGAGGCTTTCTAGGGAGGACAGGGCAGGCTCCTGAGAGGGTACAAAAAGGCTTGAGAGAGCAGAGAAAGCGTTTATAAGGTTAGGTTGTGATCCTGGGGTGAGGTTCCTAAACACGGTACTACTGTTTGTATAGTTTAAACCTCCCACCCTGGGCAAGGAGGGTACACCTGAGCATCCTCATCAGCCTGCCCAGGTGTGGACAGAAGGGGACAGGGGAGAGGTGGGCTTGAAAGTGGCCAGCAGCCCAATGTCAACAATGGAGTGAGCTCTTTAGCAGAGCGCCTTCTTCATACAAGTCAAGTAACTGGGTCACAAAGATTCACCTACTTGCCTGGGGTCCTAAGTCAAACCAAGATCTCCAGGAACAAGCCAGCATGAGACTTTGCTACCCGGGCCCCAGCTTACGTTGGGGCCAGCTTTCTGTTCAGAGCAGATCATGAGAACAACAAAGGGTCTTCCCCTGCATGGGAGATCTTGAAATGCATCTTCAAGGGGTGGGAGATCATTGAAGAGAAATCATACAACCCTGACCACAACAGAGAAGATGGAGAGATTGGAAATCTGAGAATAAGGACTCAGCCTATTATGAGATATATATCATCATTTCCAGCTTTTGAGGTTATACCTCAGATTAAACACAAGGATTCTAGGCGATGATTTCTTTTTTTTATTTCTATTTTTTAAATATTTTTAAAAATGATATCCTTTGATTTATCTATTTATTTATTTACTTTTTATTTTTTGGCCACACCTTGCAGCATGCGGGATCTTTTGTTCCCCAACCAGGGATCCAACCTGTGCTCCCTGCAGTGGGAGCACAGAGGTCTAACCACTGGACCATCAGGGAGGTCCCAGGATTTCTGTTTTTTTTTTAAAGGCGTTTTTAGGGGCCTTCCCTGGCAGTCCAGTGGTTAAGACTCTGCACTTCCAATGCAGGGGACATGGGTTTGATCCCTGGTCATGAAACTAAGATCCCTCATGCAGCATGGTGAGGCCAAAAAATTAAAAAAAAACATTATTTTTAAAAAGGTAGTTTTATGGCTCAAATTAAGCACAAGAATTCTCTATACGGATTCCTTTATAAGTGGCTTTTGTGTATCAGGGCTGTGAATTCCATATCCCCAGAGGAGACAGCTCAAAGCTCTTCATTATTACACTATTATTATTTAATAAACAGTGATCATTATCACCTCCTCCTCTTAAAGAGGGCTGGCTTTCTTTCCAGACTATGAGACATTTTCAGAGATGAGGGTCCTCCACTGAAGAGTCTGTCTCTCAGAAGAAGTAAATAGAGGTCAAGGACTCCAGTATCTAAGATGTGTCCTACCACCAGCTAACAATGCCTCTTAACATGGGGACAAGAGACCTTCAGTTCTCATTCTCCAAAACCCATTTATTTTTGTCAGGCACCAAATCCAATTAGCCAACATAAGTGTTAGAGACTTCACTGGCAGATGTTCTCTCTTGTAATGCATTCTCCTTTCAAAGTGTTTAAAGGACCCTTTGAATAAAGCTCAAAGGGAAACACAGCAGGCCATGCTTCCACTGTCTGAGAAGTTGTTCTACTTTCCTGCCAGTAGACACGCACTCGGGCCGTCCTACAGACGTCCATTCTGTGCTGGGCACTGGGTCTGGCACGGGAAATAGACTGATGATTAACCAGCAAGATAAACAAGCAAGCCTAGGGTGATACAAGGCGTGAGACTCTAAAGGAGTCATGGTGCTAACAGGAGCAGTGGTCGACTCAGACCACTCCAGGGATGAAATTCAACGCATCACTACCTAGATCCAGAAGACGCTTCCTTTGTCAAGACCTCCTGAATGTTTGCTTATTCCATTTACTGTGGATGAGGATTTGGGTAGTTTCTTGTTTGAGGGGATCATAAACAGTGCTGCTGAAAAAAACAAACATTCTTCTCCGTGTGGATGTGGATGAAATGTGTGGATTTCTAAGCATGCGATTGCTGAGCCTTTAGGGTAGATATTCTACTTCAGTGGGTACCTCCAATCAGTCTTCCCACCTGACCAGCTTATGCCCCCTGAGAGAGTTCCCGGGGCTCCACGTCTTCACCAACACTTGGTGGTGTCTGTCTTTTTCATTTTAGCAGATTCTGCAGGTTGTATAGTGGTTATCACACAGTGGTTTCAATTTGCCTTCTCCTGATGACTGATAAACTTGGGAAGTTTTTTAATAGGTTTATTGACTATTTAGACCATCTATTATTATTATTATTAAATATTATTGGCCAAGTCATGCAGCTTGTGGGGTCTTAGATCCCCGACCAGGGATTGAACCTGGACCCGTGGCAGTGAAAGCATTGAGTCCTAACCACTGGACCACCAGGGAATTCCCTAGACAGCCTCTTTTTAAAGTGCCTATTCAGGGCTTCTCTGGTGGCGCAGTGGTTGAGAGTCCACCTGCCGATGCAGGGGACACGGGTTCGAGCCCCGGTCCGGGAAGATCCCACGTGCCGCGGAGCGGCTGGGCCCGTGAGCCGTGGCCGCTGAGTCTGTACGTCCGGAGCCTATGCTCCACAACGGGAGAGGCCACAAGAGTGAGAGGTCCGCGTACCGCAAAAAAAAAAAAAAAGTGCCTATTCAACCCCATCTTTCAACTGAGTTTTCTACATTTTTGATATTGATGTATATATTCTTTATATATTCAGTATATATATATATATATATATATATATATATATATATATATACACACACACACACACACACACACTTCTCACTCCTTTAAGGTTGTCTTTTGATGAACAGAAGTTGTAAATATTTTTATTGTTGATTGTGGTATAATTTCAGCATCCCTGATGACTCCACTCCCCATCCGCGAATACCCAAAAGCACTCATTTCAGCCACGGTCTATTTAACGAATGCATCCACTAGCATTTCCAACGAGCTGAGCCTTGTGTATTTGCTTAAATCATCACGCCTAGAACATGCTCTCCACCCCAAAGGGACTGTCTTCTTCATCATGGTAGGAGCTTAATAACGCCTGGTTTCTATGTTTAATAAAGGTGAACACTTAAGTAACACTAGTTATTTACTGTAAAAAAACCAGCAGGCAGTTGACAATTTTTGAAATCAGAGGATAATTTCATATCAAATGAATATCCTCTCCATGCATCAGAGGTAGTTTTTGTACAATAGATGAATCCCAAATTTACCTGGATTACTCATCAGATTTACTTGTTGAGCTGCAGTCAATTTGCTTTTTTTTTTTTTTTTTGTCAATTTGCTTTTATTCACACTTCTATATGGGTTTGCCCATAGGAAAGTATAATTAGGAACATGGGACCTCTTGAAACGCTAGATCAAGGCAGCCTTTTAGCTGAACCTTTCACAATCAGGATGCCTGAGAGCCTACTTAACAGGGAAACTACCCAGCTGGTGCGGTAGTGAACAGAGAAACAAAAATGAAGGGTGGGGAAATCTAATCTGATGTGATCTCATGTAGGACAGAAATAGGGACTGAGCCTCCCTACTGCTGCTGGTAACATCGAGGATCCGGGTGGGAAAGCATCTCTGAGAGTCCTATACAGACGAGGTAACACGGAGGAGAGAAAAGAACTGCTGGTGATTTACCAGGTCCACCAATTCACCAGAGCAGCTGTCCAAGAGGGGTGATCACTCAGGGTTCAAGGAGTTGGCAAACAGGGAGAAAAGAAGGGCTGGCTGGAGTCCGAGGATGATAAACTTCCACAACTGACAGGAGGGAGAGAGAGAGACAGAGACTTCAGGACGAGGAGAGGCTTACACGTTGAAACGCAGAAGATTAAGGTGGTTTTATAAATGGCTAATACTCTGCAATTTCTGTTCTTGGCCTAACTCCTGGAGAACAGCTACTGGCCAGCTCTGCCTGGACTGGCCTTGGCTGAGAAAAAGGTTTGAAACTGAAAATGCAAAGATTCAGGCTGAAGTCAGTCTGGATCCCGGGAACGTTCCTGTCGCTATGGCATGAACAGAAGATTCGCCATCAGTGAAGGTTACAACGAAGATGACACACGTTTAAAGGGGGCTTCAAATAGGTGAATATGGAGAAATATTACATAACCTACTCTTTCCTCCGCGGTGTAGCTAAGAGATTTAGTTTATCCAGATAGTGTTGGAAGCCTCTCAGGATGTCATTAAATAGCTAAGAGCGGACGATAAGAACTCAGTTCCTCACGGTGGTCGGATCTCTGAATGGGTTTACATCAGATTTCTGGGGCATCTTGTCCAAATGCAGATTCTGATTCGGATGTGGCCCAAGGTTCTGCATTCCTAACAAACTCCCAGGGGATGTTTATGCTGCTGGCCCACAGACTATATCTTGTGGAGGAAGATTAAAAATCTGGGGTTAGCAGGCACAGACCCAAAATTACAGAGACACATCTGTATTAATTTTCTATCGCTGCTGTAACAAATTACTGAAGATTTAGCGGCTGTATTAAAACAATACCCATTTATTAGCTCATCTCTCCCACAGACTCTTCTGCTTTCCTCTCTGACTTGAAAGAGATTAAGTGATTAAACAGAGCCCACTCAGAGCACACACACACACACACACACATCCGTGTGTTAGTTTGCTCTGATACAATACCAGCAACTGAAGGGCTTCAACCACAGACACTGATTTTCTCACAGACATTTTTTTTTATCACTTCTGTGCAACCTGCATCTAAATATCTGAGTGTCTTCTAAGGACATCCACCAGATTGCATCAGGACCCCACTCTAATGACTCCATTTTAACTTGATTACCTCTTTAAAGACCCCTTCTCCAAATACAATCACATTATTCTCAGGTCCTGGGGGTTAGGATTCCAACACTGGAATTTGGGGGAGACATAATTCAGCCCGCAGCATAGAGGAAGGGCGTACTCATTGGTCCAGCTCCCATCACTCACTTCTGACAGCTTTTGACCAATTCCAGGCACCCGTGAAACTGTCTTGAAAGCTGAGCTCCCATTTCCTTCCTCACTCACACCGCAGGTATCTCCCCTCTTTGTTCTTGCAAAAGGACCCTCTTTCTGTTGGGGACACGGGAAGCTCTTAAACAGATGTGCCAGTCCAAGCAATAAATAAAAATAGACTAGACCCGAGTGCTTCGTAAGAGCTTGGCGAAAGACCTGAAACGGTTTCAATTATATAGTCGTGCACGTTTCTTGAGAAGCGGGGCAGTTTATACTTGAGTTATTCTCTGATGTCTGATTACAGTACAAGCAAAGCAATTAGCTTGAAAAGGGTTAGGAGAAAGCATAGGAACAAAGGTAGATACCGAGAGACGGGAAGGCAGTCTCGAGTATTCAAATGCAAAGTCCAAGGGCAACCGGTGTTTGTGTCAACAATAGATAGATTTGCATAATTGCAGATGGGAATCTTAGGTTCCTGTGTCAGACGGGTGGTTGAGTTCTGTCCTTCCTAGGAATGAGGCCGCTGACTCCCCATGGACAAGGCAAGGGCTATGAGCCATTGCTCCCACAGTGGGATCAAACTGGCATAATTCCACGTAGACCCATACTTTGGGAACTTCAGCCACTTAAGTCACTTCAGACACCCATCACATTCATGCTTTTGGACACATTCAAAATCCACTTGCCTTTCAAGTCTATCATATTGATTTTATTCCTTAATCTTCACTAAGGGTAAATGAAGACTGTTTAATACGATTTACGTACATCTGGAAAAAAAAAAAAAAACTAATCAGGTCTTAAGATTTTTGTCACTGTGTGTTTTTGCGCAGAATAACGTTAGACCTTTATCAGATGCTCAGTGAAGTCGATTCTATAATGCAGCAGCATTCTCCTTCGTAGAAACCAAGGAGGGGTGAAAAATGCGATGCTTAGCGTGCTGTTGGGACTTTGAAAAGAGAGATTGTCTCAGCAAACAGACGAAGAAAAAGGTTCCTGTGAAAGACAGTGTTATTTTGAGTAAAACAAGTTGGAGGAGGTAGGCGATTGGAATCCACTTGGTGTTGAAATGACTTAGTCTTTTTTTTTTTTTTTTTCTTTGCGGTACGTGGGCCTCTCACTGCTGTGGCCTCTCCCGCTGCGGAGCACAGGCTCCAGACGCGCAGGCTCAGCGGCCACGGCTCACGGGCCCAGCCGCTCCGCGGCACGTGGTATCTTCCCGGACCGGGGCACGAACCCGCGTCCCCTGCATCGGCAGGCGGACTCTCAACCACTGAAGCCCTAATCTTATATGCTGTGTCCATACCGGTTCCATCAAGCCCTTTGTAATAACTTCGAAGCCCAGGCAATCTTACATGGAAGAGACACAAGACAGCTTCCGGGCACTGAAGGTACATATTTCCAGGTATTCTGCATACCTGTTTGCAAGGCATCCACTCTTCCTTTTTGCCTGTACCCATGCAGCTTGTACCCACCCACATTCCCTGGGAATGCCAAAGCAACACTCTAATGAATATGCCTTTCATTCTTAGTCATGGCCCCTGTCTACACATCCTACGTCTTTTCCTCCTTTATTTCCTCATCAGCTTGTTCACCTCTCTGCCTTTGGGGTTACACAGAGCAGTGTCTAAGCCACCAGAGAAGTTCCTTTAAGTAAGATCAAGGAAAAGACCTCTTTTGATCATTTCACTACTTCCTCCGCCGCCAAGATGCACTTTCGGCAACAGGGAAATAGAGCATTGCTCTCCAGAGGTGAAGGTGGGACCAGGTCCCTTGTCACAAGCCAGTGCCCCTGTTAAAACCTCAGAGCTCTGAAAACTGGCCAATTCCATCAGGGGGAAGCCTTACTGTCCTGGAATCAGCAGAGCATTCATTAGACTAGCAGTTTCTAATCTCACCCTGTCATCAGCCTAGTTGAAACAGGACCCTGAGGGAACGTAGGAAAGGATAGAGACCAGAGAAAAAGATTCCACGATGGGAAAACATGGCTTTTGGGGGCCCAGACTGTTTATGGACAGTACTCAACGCACAGACCCTCGCTCAAGAAATGAAGGGGAATGACAGAAAAGACAAATTCTACCTGTGTCATAATCTTGCCATTCTTTTTTTCTAAAGACTTATTATTTATTTATTTATTTATGGCTGTGTCTGGTCTTCGTTGCAGCACGTGGGATCTTCATTGAGGCGTGCGGGATCTTTCATTGCAGTGTGCGGGCTTCTCTCTAGTTGTGGCGCACGGGTTCCAGGGCGCGTGGGCTCTAGTTGAGGCGCGCTGGCTCAGTAGTTGTGGTGCATGGGCTTAGTTGCTCCGCAGCATGTGGGATCTTAGTTCCCCGACCAGGGATCGAACCTGCATCCCCTGCATCGGAAGGCGGATTCTTTACCACTGGACCACCAGGGAAGTCTCAGTCTTGACATTCTTTAAGGGATCCTCAAATTGTCTCTCTCTCCAAGGTGATGCAATCATTTAATTTTCATGAATAAAAGTTTTGAATAAGCTAAACTTGTTTTCTAAAGTTGACACAAATAATTCAAGTGTTTCCAAGCAGTAATTCTGCCCAAAGAAATAGTTCTCTCTATGCAAAATCAGATTTCTCCAAAAAGAAAGCCAGGTCCATTGTCCAGATTAAACAATTCTAACTCATTTTATGCTCTTTTTTTCCCCTTTATCCTTTAAAAATGACTATTATTTTAATTTAAAATGAGATGGGTAAATTATGCTGTAAAACAAATGCTGTCAAGAGACGTTATTATCACAAAACAGGAATTTTTTAAAAAGGTGATTATGAGATCTACAGCTTGCTTAAAGATAGTAGTAAAAAATAGTTCAAAGCTTCTGTTGTTTGGTCCTGGAGGTTTTGTGGAAGTGTTTTATCTGACCCAAACTATGCAGTTTGGGCTTATTTCTATTGTGTTTGTTGTCAGAGTTTTGTCTACTGGATTTCTTAAAATTGAAAAGAGGATTATACTATATTTATAATTGCACATAAAAATAGAGTAGTTGAAAGTGTTTTGATCTCCATCTGGGGATAAAAGACATCAGTTGGAGGATACTCTCTGCATAAATTCATATTTTCTTCTATTTTCTACTGAGATCAACTCTGCCCTCTTTCCATGAAGCCTGTCTTCATTTTCCCGTTTTGGTCATGATCCTAATTTCACCTGAGTCCTCAGCCTTGTGTACTGAAACGACAGCTGTGTTTAATACTGGAATTTAACATGTCAAAAGAGCTTCACTCCAAAAAGATGACTTTTCTGTGTATGGACTTTGGAGAGTCAGTTCTGAGTGCCATTTATTTTTTATTTTTTATTTTTTTTAACATCTCCACTGGGGTATAATTGCTCCACAATGGTGTGTTAGCCTCTGCCCCATAGCAAAGTGAATCAGCCATACACACACATATGTTCCCATATCTCCTCCCTATGACACTGGGAGTGTTTATAAATGCTCAAGACGTTTTTAACTGTAGTTCCTTATTGTTCAGACATAACCAGGAACTGTGTGTCACTCCAAAGACCTCCATCCTACCATCTAAGGGTTTCTGAGTGGACGAAACCCATTGTAGCCATCTATTAAGCAAGAAAGGGTTCAATTACTTCAGAACTCATAATGTCAGGAGTTTTGATAACCTCCCAGGAAAAGATGTTTCCAAATAGGGTTTCCAGTGGATGCTAATCTCTGAGACCAGCCAGAGATTTTTGGAATGCCCATTGATGCCCTGCAAATTATGGATAGATAAATGCTGAGTCTAAAGTTGTCATCCATAGAAAGCATTATGGAGTGCTGCCTTCCTAATAATGTCCCCCAAAGATCCTTTAGGCACCATAAGCTAGGTCATATGACAGTATCTAACCACTCTGAAATCTCCTTGGTGTAAAACACAGGTTTATTTCTTCTTCACACCCTCCCCAGTGTGGTTGGCAGAGAGAGTCTGCTCATCCTTGTGACTCAGAGGCCCGACTGATGAAGGCTTTGCAATCTTGTGATGTCCTCGATCATCTCAGCATGAGGCTTTGTACTAGCAGATAACTAAAGAGGCAAGCAAAGGTGATGCCTTCAGCCCAGAAGCGATGTCCATCCATCCCTTCCGCTTGTGTTTCATCATGAAAAGTCTGAAGTAGTCACGCGAGCAAGTCTACCTTCAAAGGCATGGCCTTTTCCCTCCATGTTCCCAGAAACAGAGGAGAAGGAGATACTGGAATATTTATAATGCTTACCACCCGGGGCAAGGAACACCGAGCATGCCTGTACCATGATGGTAAGCAAAACACGAGTGTCTTGAAGTCCCCTAGTTCATTTTTTTAAAAGACAACTCATGTATTTCTCTGAATTAATTCAACTCACTTGTAGAGAGAGATGCTGAACCGTACAAAATTGCCATGGCTGAATCTTGGCAATGCCGTACGGTTCAGCAGAATAATATTTAGGGAATGGCGGAAACAGGTCTAAAGTCGACTTCATTATTTAAGTGATTCTGATCCTGCATTTTGGGAAAGCACTAGTGTGACAATGGCAACTTTACAAGGGAGACACTGGGAAAAAGTTGAGAATAATCATCCCCATTTCCAACCCCTTCTCAAGAAACCGGACACTTATTCGTATTTGCTTTAAGGAAGTCACATTTTGTGACCAACCCCAGGAAAGTGAGAGGAGAGAGGAACAAAATCTAGATGCATGTTGCGATCTAATTCTCTTACAATTTCCCATCTTTAGTTTTGGTTTCTTCTCCTTTCCCTCTACCTCACTTCACCTCTTGGAGAGCGGATACAGACTGCTTTGTTTCACGCGGAAGTTCCATTCCAACAGGATGTTTTTCCTGCCCAGTTATGTGGAGACTGGCTATTGTGGTGACTGAACCAATTATGCTTTCAGGATACAGACGTGGACAAGATGTCTCCAGGGGAAAATGGAGCTCAGTTGGACACAGATTACAGGACCTGTTTCCAAAGGATAAATGGTGTGTTGACCGTTTCGTTCAATGTCATATAATCCTCTTTCAAAAGTATCACAGCACGAAACATTTCCAAAGTTTTTCAAATTATAATAGCAATTGTGTTATTTTTTTTACACCACCGTATCTCAACATTGTTACTGAAACCAAATATGTATCTCAAAAGAAAAAAGTGGCAAAAGATGTTAGGCGAGGTTTGCTTTTACTGTACTCTAAATGTTAGTATTTTGAGATGAAAATGTTCACATTTAAAACATAGTCACTTTGCATGGATCGTGACATTGTTACCAGATGATGCAAATTAGATCGTCCAGTTAATGCTGCAGGTATGTATAATCCTTTGGTCCAAAAGGCCAGCATCTTCTGGTGCAGTTATTGATGCTGAGGGTCCAAGGTGGTGTACAGGGTTGATCTATTGCAAGTTGACAGTTTGTAGCCCAAATCCCCAAAGAAGCATCAATCCAAGGGCTTGTTATGCAGGTTTTTCACATATGTAAGGGCATATGGCTAAGGTTACCAAGTGGACGCTTCCGGAGATATTAACAAGAAACAAAACTAAAATATGTGGAAGGAGGAAAAAGGGTGCTATATTCATTTTAGTTGTCCATGTTCAGGAATGGCAGATAGAAATGGGCCTTGCTGAGTTGTAGGCTAAAGCTCATACTTGGCACATGGGTGGATTCAAATGTTTACTTCTCATTTATTAATACAGAGCTTCATTTTACTCAAGAAATTGTAAGAGGAGTCCAAACTCCTTGGATGTCATTCCTAGCTGGAAACATAAAGGACATAGCTAACTTGAAAGGGTTAATGACAGGCACTCACAAATTTGGCATGTGTTCCAATGCCTTTCAGATAATGAAGCTCTCATTAATGACTGAGTCCATATCGCATTTGCATGACCAGCCCAATGTCCCCTGATGACTCAGTCTAGTGGACTTTTCTATAATCACGTGCATTCCTGTCTTAGGGTTTCTGGCATCTCTTGTTTCGCAGAAGCTGAAGTCATGAATGCACGTGCTCAGACAAGGAGAGTAATAGTTATCACAAATACTTGTCACTGCAACCTTCTTGAAATATTATTGTTTCAAAGACAGCAACTTTTGAAATAGTTTTCCAACTCCCAGTCTCTTTTCAGTCAATATGTTTATGTCTTTCAGTCATTTTTTTTCTTAACTGCATGCATTTTTTAAAATTTTTATTTATTTATTTATCTATCTATTTATTTATTTATTTATGGCTGTGTTGGGTCTTCGTTTCTGTGCGCGGGCTTTCTCTAGTTGCGGCAAGTGGGGGCCACTCCTCTTCGCGGTGCGCGGGCCTCTCATTACCGCGGCCTCTGTTGTTGTGGAGCACGGGCTACAGACGCACAGGCTGAGTAATTGTGGCTCACGGGGCTAGTTGCTCCGCGGCATGTGGGATCTTCCCAGACCAGGGCTCGAACCCGTGTCCCCTGCATTGGCAGGCAGATTCTCAACCACTGTGCCACCAGCGGAGCCCGACTGTATGCATTTCTGAGTGTCTATGTTCGCTGATTGACCTTCTTGCAAAAAATTCTCTTTATATGTATTTCTGAGTATATACGGTCAGTGATTGACCTTACCATAAAATATTATTTTATAAGATTAAAAATGATCTTCCTGATAGACTATGCAAATCTAAAGTGACTCAATTAGCTTTTCTTAGTTCTTCTCAATTTTATTGCCCAATTTAAGAAGTTTTTAATTTCCTCTCACAGCTTTTCAAGGGCTATGGCCATAGGATAGATTCCTGCCTCTATTTGCAATGTAGTAGCTTTCAAGAAGTAAACCCATTTCTTGAAATGACTCAATACACTCAGTGGTGTGGGTAAAAATCAGTTTTCCTAACTTCCCTCCTCTTTCTTGATGGAAAACAAATACAGAAAATATCTAGTATTCCTGTAACATGTATATGCCCAATATTAAAGACGTATATTAACTAACAACTAATAATTATCAGCACTCAGGTGAGATGGGTTTTTTGGGTTCAAAAAATAATCACGATATCTACACTACCAAATGTAAAAGAGATAGCTAGTGGGAAGCAGCCACATAGCACAGGGAGATCAGCTCGGTGCTTTGTGACCACCTAGAGGGGTGGGATAGGGAGGGTGGGAGGGAGATGCAAGAGGGAGGGGGTATGGGGATATAGGTATACGTATAACTGATTCACTTTGTTACACAGCAGAAACTAACACACCACTGTAAAGCAATTACACTCCAATAAAGATGTTAAAAAGCATAATGATGAAAAACAGGTTAGTAAGAATGGAACTCCCCACAAGATTGGTACACAATATTGCATGATTTCCACGAATGGATGAACTCAATCTTGCCATCAGGGAAAAGGTGTAGAAAGTATTTGAAAGCAGGCAAGTATATATGTCTTGTGATGGAGTCTTGGAGCAGGGAGGGTGAAAAGTTTAGGTTATTTTCTATCCGAATTTACAATACCACCGGGACTCCATTCTACAAACCAACATAGCTCAGCTAACGTACGGTCAATATTTCTGAGTGCCTACTGTGTGCTAGGGACCGGTCTAGCTACTGGGAATATCAAACAAAGTCCTGCCCTCATGTATTCATATATTCAATATTCTGGTCAGGAAAGAGACAAGGACACAGATACCGACATGGATATAGATCTGATGAGAAGGGGTGTGAGGAGAGCTGAGCTGGGATGTAGGATGGCCATTTTGTATAAATTTCCAACATATATTGCCGTTTTATACACTGGATGAAAGTCTCTGCAGGAAGGGGAGGGTTGAGAGAAGCCCTGAATCACAGAAAGAACATGTCTCTCCATCCGCACAAAGGAAACGGTGCCACTGGCATACCTGGAGGTGTACGGGTGAGGAAAAGGGACAGCGGGGTCCTTTGAGCAGAACACACACAGAAGTCAGGATGCTGGCAGTCTAGAAGGGAAATCTTAAAGAGGAGGTCTGTGGCTTGCTCTGGAGGCTCAGAACGCAAAGGAAACATGGTACCCGATTGCATAAGGACGGTTGTTCAAGACTAAGCGGATGGACTTGAAACCAGCCCTAAAAAGTGGGTGGATGGTGGAGCGAAACAGAACACATGAGACCAGACTGAATGACAGCAAAGTGCCCTGATTCCACCTGTACCCCCTCGCTTGCCTCTCCCCATCAATTCCTGATTCCACCTGTACCCCCCCTTGCCTCTCCCCATCAATTCCTGATTCCACCTGTACACCCCCCTTGCCTCTCCCCATCAATCCCTGCAGTCTACATTCAGATGGGAGCTTCTCTATCGCTTAAAAAAGAACATCTCTTTACTGTGCTCCCTCAGATGTGCTCCCCCCCTTTATCTGGTTTCTTATACCATTCCAATGAGAGGAAGAGTATATACGCTCTCAGTGCCTGACTATGGTCACCACCCTCTCCCTGCTTAACCCCTAGCCCTTGAGCCTTCTCTCTAGAGCTCTGACAAAATATATCTCAAAACTCACCCTTGACCTGCCCACTCGTACACCCAGCTGGCCTTCCCAACGCTCTCCCTTTCTTCTTTCACCTGTGCCTCTTCTGTATTCGTTTTTCCCCCCAAGGATCCAGGCTCAGCACCTCTGGAGTCCTGGCTTGCTTCTTCCCTCTGAAGGATCTTTTTCTTTCTTTTCATCTTCTACTTGCTCCACAGAAATCATGTATTTCCTTCTCCTTATTCAATATTGTATTTGCCCGTGGAGAGAACCCTCACTTCAGCATGATCCCTGTACCTTGTGGGGCCTGCCGCATTCGTTTTCTATTGCTGTTGTAACAGATAGGCCTGAAGTTAGGACCTGAGAGCATTTCTTAGCTCGTGGTTGTGTAGTCCAGAAGTCTGGGTAGGTTCAGATGGCCAAGGTCAAGGCCGATAGAAAGGTATTGGCTGACCTGGGCTTTTATCCAGAGGCTCTAAGCAAGAATGGCTTCCAGGTTCGCCGAGGTGGTTGGCAGAATCCAGCTCCTTGGGCTTCTAGGACTGAGGTCCCAGTTTCCTCGCTGGCTGTCCTCTGGGGCTGCTCTAAGTTTTTAGAGGCTGCCTGCACCTTCATCACATTGTCTGCTCCATCGTCACACCAGCAACAGCACCGTGTCCCCTTTGCACGTTTCAACTCCCTGAGGCTTCCCGTTCTGCCATATCTCTTTCTCTTCCAAATTCTCTGCTTCTAAGGGCTCCTGTGATTCCACGGGACCCACTCTGCTAAACCAGGAGGATAATCACCCTACTTAAGGCCGGCTGATGAGTAACCTTAATTACATCCACAGCGCCCCTTTTTGCCACATAACATAATATAACCAGGGGCATAATACCAAAACTTGAAGGTCATGGGGGTCACCATTCTGCCTAGCACACACACAGACCACCTCCACCTGTGCACCTAAGTTGGTCCTCAAATTCAACATGTCCCCAAATGCCTTCTCTTTCAAAATTCTCTGTCCTTCCTTTTTAAAAAATATTTGTGAGGGCACCATTATTCATCACTTTTCCTCTCCCTCAACTTGTAAATTTCTCAGCATCAGAGCCATAACGTGGTATGATGGTGCGCCTGTCCATCATTTTCTTGTCCAGCTCATTGAGAAAATGATCACATCTTTGTGCCGCACTGGTGTCGATAAGCAGGGCTCCTCCTGGCCGGAAGTGGCCCAGGGCTCCAGCCCTACCCTACCATCCCCTTGGTAGAGTGGGTCAACATCTCAGTATCACCTCTCTCCTTATGACAATGTTCTGATGATTCACAGACGACCAGCATCAGCACCACCTTGGAGCTTATTAGAAACGCAGAGTCTCAGGCCCATCCCTGATCTTCTGAATCCAAATCTAACATAACCCCCTGCTGATGTTAAGACAGAGCTGTAGAAAGAGGCCTTATGCCTGAGGTCTGGGAAGCTCCTCCCTCACCTTCAGTGTGTTGCAAGGAAGTGCTCATGCCGAAACTGTAGCTACCCACGCAGATTCCTGATCTCTCTTTTGTGGATTCTGACATGCTATCTCTTTACCTCCTTCAGATATGAGTATGCGGTGTGGCCATTCCTGACCTTCGCCATCAATCCACTACCGAATTCTCACTCACTGATTTTGTGTCCATCACAAACACGATCTAAAGGTTGATTCTTCCTCAAGGTTCTTTGAACGCAACTGACAGTGAGCTTAATCTTGCTGGATAATCGCAGATGTTTGGTGAATTGCTCATACACGCTCTTTCCCTAGAGTTGCTTTGTTAGGTCTGAATAGCTGTCTACCTTATAGGAACAGCAAGTACACATAAATCATGCTAAATGATACATTTCTATGGGGTCTTGTATTCTTTTGTTTCCATAATTCATATTGTTCTTTATCAGTGTTCATACTCATTATCCCAGATGAGGGACTGCCTGCTTAACATAAGTATCCGTTATTGCTATTTGTCGTTAAATGCCCAAGGTGCCATTGACTTTGATTTCTTCTTCGTTTTGGGGAGGCAAAGGAAGGACTGAATTTTAATCAGTGAGTTACATCTGTATAGGAACATGAATCTTAGAATTAAGTAGTTTATGGTGATGAACAGTCTAACACTGAACAGTTACCATCCTCTGTATTCCATTTTTCTTGTGTATTTAAAAAAATAGGATTTAATTGCAAATGCCTGGAATTGTGACACAGATTGTTTTCTATTGATGTCCTTCAGTGATTAATATTTAATTTTAATATTAATGTTTTTTCTAGTCTCAGCAATTGGCATTATTAACATTATTTCAAATCTTAAACTCCATGAATAGTACACCTTACAACTGTTAATGAAATGACATTTTTCCAGGTAAGAAATGTGTACTGTGGACTTCCCTGGTGGTGCAGTGGTTAAGAATCCGCCTGCCAATGCAGGGGACACAGGTTCGTGCCCCGGTCCAGGAAGATCCCACATGCCGCGGAGCAACTAAGCCCGTGCGCCACAACTACTGAGCCTGTGCTCTAGAGCCCACGAGCCACAACTACTGAGCCGATGCGCCGCAACTACTGAAGCCCACGCGCTTTAGGGCCCGCATGCTGCAACTACTGACCCCGTGTGCCACAACTACTGAAGCCCTCGCGCCTGGAGCCCGTGTTCCGCAACAAGAGGAGCCACCGCAATGAGAAGCCTGCGCACCGCAACGAAGAGTAGCCCCTGCTCGCCACAACTAGAGAAAGCCTGCACACAGCAATGAAGACCCAACGCACCCAAAAAAATAAAAATTAAAAAAAAAATTTTAAAAAAAGATAAAAAATTTTGCTGTTAAACTATAAAATGCCTATAAATCAATGGCAAATAAACCCTGCATAATCTGCTGACATAAAACTGGAACATTATAAAGTTTAATGAAAAGATATTCGTTAATTCCCATGGAATTTTCCCCCTTTCCTGCATTATTTAGTTTCTTGGAATTCCGATTAAAAAAAAACATGGAAAATTCGTATTCTGAATATTTAGTAATAGCAGAATTTGGGTCGCAAGCAAAAGATGTGAACTCTCTGTTTTTAAGCGTTGCCGTAAGAATGAAACATTCTCTTAGATCCTGGGAAATCCACAATTAACACCAGCATGTAAATATATCACGTTTTCTATCTCTTCCTTTTTATATCCCTGCAGAAACTGATGCCGTGGGTCTGTTTTCGAATCCTGCAGTGGCTAGGATGCCATGTGCTCTAGAGAGGAATGGGAAGGGATTTGATTGTGCGGACTTGAGGTATGCAACAGTCTTACCTTCTTCCCATTGGGCTTAGAGGCGATTTATTTCATGGCCTCTTGAGACATTTTAACAGTCAGAGTTGCTAATGTTTCTTGCCTTTTAGCCTTTTTTCTATGGCCTTTCTTGACATCCGCATAGCGAGGGTTGGGTTGTCCATCTTTGTACACTTCTGCCATTTTTCAGCACAGGGTCACCTTACTGACGTCTTTCCTAATTCTGCATCACTTGCTGCCTTATTGTGCCTCTTGCACAAATGTGTATTGCTTGGAAAGGAGGTGAGAGAGATGGTGACAGAAGGGACAACTCTGACCACAGAAGAGGAGATATCAAAGGTGTCTAGGTAGAAATAGATCAAAGGCAATGGAAGGAACACACACTGTAGAACAAATAAGTATCTTCAACCTCATCCTATATATATCACGTACATAATCTCATCATTCCAAGTAACGGAATGTTTTAGGAAGCACTGAACAGAGAACAAAACAAGCATTCTGTCCACAGCATTTCAAAACTGTAGTTTTCAAGACCACTTCTTTTTTTTTTGGTGGGGGCGCACAACGCGTGGCTTGTGGGATCTTAGTTCCCTGACCAGGGATTGAACCCGTGCGCCCTCGGCAGTGAAAGAGTGGAGCCCTAACCACTGGATCACCAGGGAACTCTCCTCAAGACGATTTCTGAGACCACATTTATGTGAACATTTTCCAGTACCAGCAGTTTTATTCACCATATTTGAAGCCAAGGAGCCTTGCCCGATGGCTTAAAAAAATGGGACATTAAGCTTTTGACAAGAGACTGAACTGAAAGAAATTTTTGCTCACAGTCTGGGACAGAAAGTATGAACACACACACATGCACCTCTTAAGTATTAGAAGTGGGTTAAATAAAATAAGTATTAGGTACTGGAAGGACCTTCCACCTAACTAAATATGTTACACTCTTCTCCTTTCCCTAGGAATAGTTATTTTCACTTGTGGCACAACTGTTTCCTTGGGCCTGTAACTCAAGGCTTTGAAAAGTGCATAACTGTAAGCCTTTCCCTGCATCGTTGATATTAAATGGACATTTGCAGGGAAGAAAAATCTTAAGACTTTCAGTCAGAAGACTGGTACTTTCAGACATCTCATAAGAAGGTCCTGCAAACGTGCATGTAACTTCATTCCAAGCTGGTGCTGAAGAAAACTTTTACACTTGGGTAGAAACACAGGATTTAAGAGCAAGAGTTTCCCAACACAGTAACTTCATTACACTGTGCCTGGCTGCTCTAGCTTTCTCTCCTGTTAGTCTAACACTTTATGTCTTCGCTTAAACCATGTTACTTAACAAAAACATGCACATGCCTGAATTTTCCCATGGTTCTCCTTATAAAGTTTTTACTGGGAAGTGAGTATGGTTGGAAGAAAGGCTAATTATTTTCTCCATGTGCTGGATTCGTCAGAATAACAGCAACATTTTGGTTTTGAGTAGTTCTTCTTTGCTTCTAGAACGTATCTCTTTGGTCTACCATCTGTTCTTCATCCTTACTTTCACTGGAACAAAACTGGATCTCTCCCTATCTCTAAGGCCCCTCAGACTAGCCCTTTTCATGGCAAATCTCTAGTCCCTAGACTACTACAAAAATTCAATAAATAGTAACTTTTTATTAACAAGTAGTATGCATTTGCTTTGTGAACGTACAAGTTATATGTTTTCCAAGGAAATGAGCATTCAGACAAGCTTTATACTCTATAACTAAGAAGAATCACGTCTGAAGTACAGCTACCTTTGAAATTCATATTTTACTCAACATCCACTTTTAGGGTTGAAGGGCAAAGGTACAGGGCAGTCAGTGCTTACAGAGCGAAGTATAGCCAGCATTCTATCCCCAAAACAGGCCTGAAGAGACATAAGCTTAAAATATTGTTCTACTCAGCCGGAAGAAAGAATGAAATAATGCCATTTGCTGCAACATGGATGGACCTAGAGATGATCACACTAAGTGAAGTAAGTCAGACAGAGAAAGACAAATACGGTATGATATCACTTCTATGTGGACTCTAAAATATGAGACAGTGAACTTATCTCTGAAACAGAAACAGACTCACAGACACAGAGAACAGACTTGTGGTTACCAAGGGGGAGGGGGGTGGGGGAGGGATGGATTGGGAGTTTGGGGTTAGCAGACGCAAACTATTGTATATAGAGAATGTATAAACAACAAGGTCCTACTGTAGAGCACAGGGAACTATATTCAATATCCTGGGCTAAACCATAATGGAAAAGAATATAAAAAAGAATGTCTACATATGTATAACTGAGTCACTTTGCTGTACAGCAGAAATTAACACAAAATTGTAAATCAACTCTGCTTCAATGAAAAAATAAATTTAAAAAAAGATCGTCCTATTATCACTCAATGTTTACAACATTTTATTCTGGACCATGTTTCTTTTTCATGGATTTTTCTGAAGCCACTGTGTCAAAGGTACTCTATCTCTGACCTCTGTGAACAGACATGACAAATTGCTTCTACTATTTCTTTGTCAGCCACAGCCCAACAAGCTTCCCTAAAAACGTAACGATAGCTTTCCAGATTCTCCATGACTTCCCGTGATCACCAAACTTTGAGGATGAGGCATGATGGCTGGGAAGGGAAGAAGGACGATGGCTGTGTTCTCCTGCCTAGGTTTGATGGGCAGAAAAGTACTGCACATTCCTATGTCCTAAGATACTTCCACTAGGGCATTGCTGCATAATTATCTCTACTCAGCTTCCAGCGTTTTCTTTCTTTGTCTGGGAACTGGTCTCCCTCTCATTTATTCTTGGAAGTTGAGAATAATCAAAAAGCCATTAGAGTTGTCTCTTTGCGATGACACTACATAGATTAAATCTCGGTGGTGTTGAAAAGCTACAACGTGACCTAGACCTAGCCCTTCCAAAGTGTCACTTGATCTACAATTCAAATTTCATTTGTGTGAACAGCTCTCTTTCAAGTGTTGTTAATTCAAAACTCAAGGATTTGTATGTAAATGATGAAAACGTATTACTTATTATGAACGTAACAGCTTTAGATTCTCTTCAGTCTGGGGAAGATATTATTATTAATATACAAATGGGTAAAGAATAGTATTTTGTAAAGGACCTTTGAGAGTAGGGGGAATCTCGATTGGTATTTTAGAAGTCGAGTAGATGATTTTCTTGCATTATTTGGTGGGAGGTAGGTTCTTTTTTTTTGGCTGCGTTGGGTCTTTGTTGCTGTGTGCAGGCTTTAGGCGTGTGGGCTTCACTAGTTGTGGCTCACGGGCTCTAGAGCGCAGGCTCAGTAGTTGTGGCGCACGGGCTTAGTTGCTCCGCGGCATGTGGGATCTTCCTGGACCAGGACGCGAACCCGTGTCCCCTGCACTGGCAGGCGGATTCTTAACTACTGTGTCACCAGAGAAGTCCGGGAGGTAGGTTCTTAATTGTTATACTTCCTGTCAGTGTTTATCTAGACAAAGAGGATTGCTTTTATTGGTTTTCAAGTAGAAAGAGTTGGGGTCTGAATGAAATGAATTCAGCGTGATTATAGTAGCAAGCTACAAAGAGAGTCCAAGAGAGCTTTCCCATAAGCGTGTACTCACTCTCCACCCCTCTCAGTTGCCGTGCTGAGCAGAAAAGACTCAAGAGTTCAACAAGAGATCATTTCTGCTCGACTGAATCACGTGGCTTCATAGATACAGCAGTCCCACGAACAGAGCTGCAGTATAAGATCAAGCATATAGGGGAATGGTAAGCCCAGGACGGCATGGGGACACGTGAGGAGACAAGTAACCAGCACAGGAGACATTAAGAGTGAAGCCTCCCCGAAAGGCTAGGGCGAGGCTTTCAGGATGAGGAAGGATTAGCACAGGAAGAAAAAGGCAGGGGAAATGTCTAAGTGAACACGGTCAGAGGTGGATAATCGTATAGAGATTGTATAGCAATCCATTGACAGGAGGAAGGTTCACCTGGGGCTTGAATCCCATGTTAAGGAGTTTGCAGCTTTATCTCAAAGGAAATTAGGAATGACCCCTGGATTTCAAGTAGAGGAATGACAAGGTTGATGGTTTCCAAAGATCCTTCTGGCTCCAGCACAGAGAGACAGACACACAGAAAGTGAAGAGAGAAAACTCTTGCTGTAACGAACATACTTCCACTAAGACGGTAGCGACGATGATGGAGAAAAGAGGGAGATTCAAGAGATGTTGATCATGGATGCTATCAATTGTGGTGTCTGCCTGGGCTGAGAAATAAAGACAGGGATTAGCTGAGATGATTCTGGGGTCCTGACTTAGGCAACCTGGGGCTGTGATGGGGGGAAGTGATGTTCTTTATCAAAACAGGAAATGAGAACCGAGGGGACTTCCCTGGGGGTTCAGTGGTTAAAATCCTCGCTTCTGCTGCAGGGGGCACGGGTTCGATCCCTGGTTGCGGAACTAAGACCCCACATGCTGCACGGGGTAGCCGAAAGAAAAAGTATCTAAGCATAAAGTAAGTAATGAGTCCATGGAAGAAATTTTAAGGAAATAGAAGATTAGTCTATTAAAGCCACATTGTAATACCAGATAAAATATTCAGGACATTAAAGAAATATATAACAAAAGGCATTAACTATTCATAAGTATACCACACCCTAATCCATTTAAAAAAATACTCTTTCTTATTTATACTGTGAATTAGCTGTAGCTTATTTAACCATCTATAAATTGCACAGTTCAAATGATTAACAATAATTGGGGGAAGAATATTTAACGGTAGAGTAGGAAGGAAATTTAGAGAAAGGTTTCAAGACATATTAAAAGAGAGGGAAGGGGGCTTCCCTGGTGGTGCAGTGGTTGAGAGTCTGCCTGCCGATGCAGGGGACACGGGTTCGTGCCCCGGTCCGGGAAGATCCCACGTGCCGCGGAGCGGCTGGTCCCATGAGCCATGGCCGCTGAGCCTGCGCGTCCGGAGCCTGCGCTCCGCAACGGGAGAGGCCACAACAGTGAGAGGCCCGCGTACCGCA
>NW_020838035.1:4813808-4839323 GCF_003676395.1 Aethalodelphis obliquidens | reverse complement strand
AAAAAAAAAAAAAAAAAAAAAAAAAAACAGAGAGGGAAGGGACTTCCCTGGTGGTCCAGTGGGTGAGACTCCGTGCTCCCAATTCAGGGGGCCCGGGTTCGATCCCTGGTTAGGGAACTAGATCCCACATGCAGCGACTAAAGATCCCGCATGCAGCAACTAAGATCCCTCACGCTGCAACTAAGACCAGGCACAGGCAAATAAATAAATAAATATTAAAAAAAAAAAAAAAGGAGAGAGGGAAGAGTGTAAAAGTCACACACAAGTATGCAACTCAATGTGCTTTACATAGTTTGGACTGTTGGTGAAATGGGTGTGCAATCAGAAAACTGAATGAGGGGCCTCATGAAAAATGAAAATGTGGGACCCCTTGTCCAAAATTATTAAGAATTTTCAAGACAGTGGCAGAAGAACATTAAACTAAGCACAGGGTCCTTGTACAGAGGGGTCCTTCTGAGCTCAGGTCACACCCCCAATGAATCCAGTCCTGGACCCTCAGAGAGAAATGAGCTTGAAGCATGTCCCACGGGCTGCAGTCCATCACTGGACCCCCTTGATGGGACTACAGCAGAATCACAGAGATATAAAAACTAAGTAGTCCCGAGGGACAGTTCTCTTGTAATAGTAGAGGTTGATGTGGAAAATGAAAGAAGGCTATGAAGGCTGTGAAACATCTGTGAAGGATGTCTAAATTGGAAAATAAAGAGAAAACAATCATATTTTAAGATGAGAGTAGTACCAAAAGGTAAGAGGGCTCTAGAAATTCATTTGATGAGAAAGAAAGGTAGATAGTAAGAGTTTCTTACGAAATATGAAGAAGCAAGACTCAGGAATCAAAAGCAAATTCAAATAATTAGGAAGAGCATAGCATTGGTGAACCTTTAATAGGAAACACATCTCCCACTTTAGGTTCTGAACATCGTAGAGGATGTGCCTAGCCATGACAAGAGAGGGTGAAAGTGTAACCAAAACCTAGGACAATACTTGTCTTGACACATACCACCTCCCACCTCATTATATTTTCAACACTGTTTTCCAGAAAAAGAGAGAAATATAGGATCTTCATTCAAAACTTCAAAAAAAAAAAGGGGGGGGGTACAATTTTTTTCCCAAATAGAATGTAGCTAAAATATTGGAAATATGATGGAGTAACATGATGCAGTCATGGTCTAGTAAAGGTATCCAGGTAACTACTAATAATTATGATACTGGGACTGTCAGGGTTTTAGTGAGAGACTCTTCAAAACCAAAAGACATTGCAGTTCAAAGAAAACAAATGCAAACTAAGCCAGGAGGAAGCTGCTAGGGATTGAACTTCATTCTTTTTTTTTTTTTTGGGTTGCAGCATGTGGGATCTTAGATCCCCGACCAGGGATCGAACCCACGTCCCCTGCATTGGAAGCACGGAGCCTGAACCACTCGACCACCAGGGAAGTCCCTGCCATCCACTTTTTAAATTAAACTTTTTATTTAGAGATAATTATAGATTCACATGTAGTTGTAAGAAATAATACAGGGACTTCCTTTGTATCCTGCACCCCATCTCTCCCAATGGGAACATCCAGGAAAATGATAGCACACTATCACAACTAGGATATCAACACTGATACAATCGGAGCTTCCCTGGTGGCACAGTGGTTAAGAACCCGCCTGCCAATTCAGGGGACATGGGTTCGATCCCTGGTCCGGGAAGATCCCACGTGCCGTGGAGCAACTAAGCCTGTGCGCCACAACTACTGAGCCTGCGCTCTAGAGCCCGTGAGCCGCAACTACTGAGCCCACGTGCCACAACTACTGAAGCCCGCACACCTAGAGCCCATGCTCCTCAACAAGAGAAGCCACCTCAATGAGAAGCCCACGCACCGCAAGGAAGAGCAGCCCCTGCTCGCCACAACTAGAGAAAGCCCTCGCCCAGCAATGACGACCCAACGCAGCCCCCCCCAAAAAAAAATCAACAAAAAACCCACCTGTGTCCTCAGGAAGATTCCTGGAGGAGGGGGGCATCCAAGACTTAAAAATAAAAGCAGAATTTCAAATTGTGAGCACGGTGAAGAAAAGTCAAGATGTTCTATGAGAACGGTGAAGGAGAGCTCGTGGAGATTTGGGCATGAAAAAAGGACTCTGGAAAATGATATGTTCTTGAAATTAGAGCCCTTTCTGGGTTTTAAACAGAATTGTAACATGACTTAGTCTATTTTTTCAAATAATAATCCTTCATTTCTTTAATTTTCTAGAACGCTTTTTTTTTTTTTGGCTGCAACATGCGGCTTGTGGGATCTTAGTTCCCGGACCAGGGATTGAACCCAAGGCCAGGGCAGTGAAAGCACCGAGTCCTAACCACTGGACCGCCAGGGAATTCCCTAGAACACACTTTTTTTTTTTTAATATATTTTAAAAATTTATTTATTTTTAACTTCTAAAATTTATTTTTGGCTGCGTTGGGTCTTTGTTGCTGCGCACGAGCTTTCTCTAGTTGCGCGAGCGGGGGCTACTCTTCGTTGCAATGCTTGCGCTTCTCATTGTGGTGGCTTCTCTTGTTGCAGAGCATGGGCTCTAGGCATGCAGGCTTCAGTAGTTGTGGCTCACGGGCTCTAGAGCGCAGGCTCAGTAGTTGTGGTGCACGGGCTTAGTTGCTCCACGGCATGTGGGATCTTCCCGGACCAGGGCTCGAACCCCTGTCCCCTGTATTGGCAGATGGATTCTTAACCACTGTGCCACCAGGGAAGTCCCAGAACACACATTCTTTTTTTTTAATTAATTTATTTTTATTTTTTAAGAAGATGTTGTGGGTAGGAGTTTATTAATTAATTAATTTATTTTTGCTATGTTGCGTCTTCATTTCTGTGCAAGGGCTTTCTCTAGTTGTGGCAAGCGGGGGCCACTCTTCATCGCGGTGCGCGGGCCTCTCGCTATCGCGGCCTCTCTTGTTGTGGAGCACAGGCTCCAGACGCGCAGGCTCAGTAGTTGTGGCGCACGGGCCTAGTTGGTCCGCGGCATGTGGGATCTTCCCGGACCAGGGCTTGAACCCGTGTCCCCTGCATTAGCAGGCGGATTCTCAACCACTGTGCCACCAGGGAAGCCCCAGAACACACATTCTTTACCCAGTGAAATGTTTTGCTAAATTTCCTGCTGCCCACACTGGCTTCTCCTTCTTTTATGTTGTTACATGTTGTCTTGGTGTATCATTTGGTTCTTAAGGACTAAATCCTATTCTCTCTCTTTCATACCTTAATCAATCTTCTCAGAACTGTAGGTGAGAGAGCTGTCGTTATAGACTTCCTGACCTCTCGAGTATCTGCTGACTTCCCAACCAGTCAAATGGGCCAATGGAAGATTTAGAAAGAGCAATTTCTAAAGCAGGGTTTCTCAACAACAGCACTATTGACCTATGGGAGATACATGATTCTTTGTTGTGGTGCTGTCCTGGCATTATGGGATGCTGAGAAGCACCCCAGTCTCTACCCAGTAAACATCAGTAAAGACCCCCTCCCAGTAACAACCCCCTCCCAGTCATGACAATGAAACATGCCTCCAGAAATTGCCAGATGTTCCTCTGATGGAGGACAGAGTTGACTGAGAACCATCGTTATGAATATGAATATAAGTACACACACACACGTATATCACTCATAAAAGAAAAAAAAACATTCAGGAATCAAGAAAGTAATTTTCAGACATAAAGGAAAATTTGAATTGTGTAAGACTGTAATATATTAAAATGTAAAACTTCAGACCATATTCCATTTTTCAGATAATATTAAATGTTAGAAGATATATGAGTCTTTGGAGAAAACATATAGAACAAGTGGTGAAATTATTGGTAACATACCCTCCTAAAATAAGGTGAAAAAGGAGATGCAGATTAAACACACAGCACTCTTTCTTCTTGTCGACTGCAGAAATAAAAAGTCTTCACATTTCTTCCAGTTCTCAAGGATCATGCCATCGGTTGAGAATTGGAATAGGATAAACTTCAAAGTTAATGGAGCTTACTCCCCTAAAATTAAAGGCATGAGAAATCTAATCCTAGTCTACCATGAAATCAGTTTCACAAACATTGTCAGCCTTGGCCCTAGATCATAAATTCCTCTACCTCCTGTATCTTTCTTAAAGATAAACGTATTTTCTATCTAAACTGTTGCTGTGTTTGGAAAAAGGACATCTTTCTTTTTGAATCTGACATAGTCACTGAAAACAAAAGTAGGATTTTGTGATCATGGGATTTTCTATCCAGGTGTTATTTCCTGTAGAGTCTAATTCCCGGACTTGCCTTAATTTAGAGTCCACTTCTCTCAAGTCTCCTTTGTTAACAGATATTTATATTGTGCAATGGAGGATATATGATACTCTGCATTTTCCAAAACAAGTCAAGTTGTTATGAACATTAATGTACAAGTCTGTGTGGATATATACTGTGATCAATGGAACAGGATAGAAAGCCCAGAGATAAACCCACGCACCTATGGTCAACTAATCTATGACAAGGGAGGCAATGGAGAAAAGACAGCCTCTTCAATAAGTGGTGCTGGGAAAACTGGACAGCTACATGTAAAAGAATGAAATGAGAACACTCCCTAACACCATACACAAAAATAAACTCAAAATGGATCAGAGACCTAAATGTAAGACCAGACACTATAACACTCTTGTAGGAAAACATAGGAAGAACACTCTTTGACATACATCACAGCAAGATCTTTTTTGATCCACCTCCTAGAGTAATGGAAATAAAAACAAAAGTAAACACATGGGACCTAATGAAACTTAAAAGCTTTTGCACAGCAAAGGAAACCATAAACAAGACGAAAAGCCAACCCTCAGAATGGGAGAAAATATTTGCAAATGGATCAACGGACAAAGGATTAATCTCCAAAGTATATAAACAGCTCATGCAGCTCGATATTAAAAAAACAAACAACCCAATACAAAAATGGGCAGAAGACCTAAATAGACATTTCTCCAAAGAAGACATACAGATGGCCAAGAAGCACATGAGAAGCTGTTCAACATCACTAAATATTAGAGAAATGCAAATCAAAACTACAGTGAGGTATCACCTCACACGAGTTAGAATGGGCATCATCAGAAAATCTACACACAACAAATGCTGGAGAGGGTGTGGAGAAAAGGGAACCCTCTTGCAATTTTGGTGGGAATGTAAATTGATACAGCCACTATGGAGAACAGTATGGAGGTTCCTCAAAAAACTAAAAATAGAACTACCATAAGACCCAGCAATCCCACTACTGGGCATATACCCTGAGAAAACCATAATTCAAAAAGAGTCATGTACCACAATGTTCACTGCAGCTCTATTTATAATAGCCAGGTCATGGAAGCAACCTAAATGTCCATTGACAGACGAATGGATAAAGAAGATGTGGTACATATACACAATGGAATATTACTCAGCCATAAAAAGGAATGAAATTGGGTCATTTGTAGAGATGTGGATGGATCTAGAGACTGTCATACAGAGTGAAGTCAGTCAGAAAGAGAAAAACAAATAGCGTATATTAACGCATATATGTGGAACCTAGAAAAATGGTACAGATGAACCGGTTTGCAGGGCAGAAATAGAGACACAGATGTAGAGAACAAAGGTATGGACACCAAAGGGGGAAAGCGTCAGGGTGGTGGTGGTGGTGGTGTGATGAACTGGGCGATTGGGACCGACATGGATACACTGATGTGTATAAAATGGATGACTAATAAGAACCTGCTGTATAAAAAAATAAATTAAATAAAATTAAAAAAAAATACAAACAGATATTTGTATTCTGCAATGGCGGATATATGATATTCTGCATTTTCCAAAACAAATCAAGTTGTTATGAACCGTAAGGTACAAGTCTGTGTGGATATATACTGTGCTTTTATTTCTCTTGGATAAATATTCAGGATTAGGATGGCTAGTTGTACACTTGACTTTATAAGAAATGGCCAAAATGTTCTCCAGAGGGATTAGTTCATATTGATCTGTGTATTCTGGTTATACAAGAGAAATGTTTTTATTTCCAACACCTCCAACCTGTGTTACAGTAAGGAAAATAAAGAACCCAAGTCACTGAAAGATATGCATCCCATACGACTCGTTGCTAGATAAACAAACTATATGGTGAGAAAAACATAGCAAAGGCTTAACATACATAAAGTAAAAATTGAAAGAACTAAAAGGAGTTGTAGATAAATCTGTAATTATCATGGAAAAATTTAATATATATTTTTCAGTAATTGATAAGAGCCAGCAGATAAAAATTTTAGTAAGAATAGAGGAGATCAGAATGACTCAATGAGTGAATTTGACTTAACAGACATACATAGATTATTGCACTAAAAATTAAAATTACATACTCTCTGCAAGCATACAGAAGACTTCCATATAAATTGATGCACCAAACCCAAGTCAATATATGTCAGAAGACTGGAAACACACAGTACAGATCTCTGACCACTATGAAATTAACTCTGAAAACTCCATATATGTGGAAATGTTTTAAAAGTCTGCATTATCCATAACTAAATGGGGAAGGTATAATGGAAATTTTAAAACTTTTTTTTAAGTTCATTTATTTATTTATTTATTTTGTCTGTGTTGGGTCTTTGTTGCTGCGCGCGGGCTTTCGTTAGTTGCAGTGAGCGGGGGCTACTCTTCATTATGGTGCATGGGCTTCTCATCACAGTGGCTTCTCTTGTTGCAGAGCACGGGCTCTAGGTGCGAGGGCTCAGTAGTTGTGGCTCATGGGCCCTAGAGTGCAGGCTCAGTAGTTGTGGCACACGGGCTTAGTTGCTCCATGGCATGTGGGATCTTCCTGGACCAGGGCTCGAACCCGCATCCCCTGCACTGGCAGGCGGACCCTCAACCACTGTGACCCCAGGGAAGTCCCTAGAAGACATTTTTTTTTTTTTTTTTGCGGTACGAGGGCCTCTCACTGTTGTGGCCTCTCCCGTTGTGGAGCACAGGCTCCAGACGCGCAGGCTCAGCGGCCAGGGCTCACGGGCCCAGCCGCTCCGCGGCATGTGGGATCTTCCCGGACCGGGGCACAAACTTGTGTCCCCTGCATTGGCAGGCGGACTCTCAACCACCGCGCCACCAGGGAAGCCCTAGAAGACATTTTAAAATGTATGATCTGAAGAATACATAGCAAATATTTTAGATGCAACTAGAGCAATGCTGAGCGAAATAGTGTGTATTAGTAAAGAAGATGGACTGAAAACTCATAAACTCATCACCATCTTAAAAAGTTAAAAATTAGTAAGTAATCAGGAAGGAGGCAAAAGGAAGGACATATAGAGATAAGACCAAGACCACGATTTACTTAAGTAGAAAACAAATATATAACAAGTTCACTGACAAAACCAGAAGTTGGTTCTTCAAAAGGTCCAATGAATAAGCAGATTAGCAAGTCTGATCAATAGTCAGGGAGAGAGGGAAGGTAGAAATAACCAATATCAGAAATGAAAAAGGGAATACCATAAGATCCTGCAGCATTAATAACAGGAAAAACGTTAAGATAATAAGCCTCTAGAAAGAGGTAACTTAAAAACTGAGAGACTAGGGGCTTCCCTGGTGGCGCGGTGGTTGAGAGTCCGCCTGCCGATTCAGGGGACACGGGTTCGTGCCCCGGTCCGGGAAGATCCCATATGCCGCAGAGCGGCTGGGCCCGTGAGCTATGGCCGCTGAGCCTGCGCGTCCGGAGCCTGTGCTCCGCAACGGGAGAGGCCACAACAGTGAGAGGCCTGCGTACTGAAAAACAAAAAACAAAACCTGAGAGACTAAAATGAATACGCAGAGTTATACATGCATTAAGAAAACTGAATTCCCAGTTAAATATTTCCAGAAAGAAAATGCTAGTCCCACATGGGTTCCTCAACGAGTGTTATAAGGCATGCAAGGAACAAGTAATTGAAATTTTATTCAAACTCCTATGGAGAACAGAGAAGGGGACACTCAATAAATCATTTTATGATGCTAACATAATCTCATTCCAATACCTGACAAGGCAGCATGGGAAAGAAAACTTACGAGCCAATCTCCCTCAATGGATCAAAAACAAAACAAAACAAACAAAATAAAAACTTAAAGAAAATTTTAGAAAAATACATCTATAAAAAATGATATCTCATCATAACCAAGTGGTTTTATCCCAGGAATTCAAAGCGCTGGTTTAACTTACTAGTGTCATTCTGAAAACCTTTCCTTACTGACTCAGTTTGTATTCTATTTATTTGCATTTCAACATGAAATTAATATCTTTATTGGACTCCTTGAATCAAAAATATGTGAAATAAAAGATACAGTTTGTTAGGTAGGATCTGACTGCTTGGAAAATAAGGCTGAAAGTAGGTCATGGGTGAATGAATTCTGGTTAGTTGTTGCATCCTACTCATACTATCCTTAAACAAGAATTCTAAAAGAAAAACATGGAGAAGTATAGGTTCCATGTTACATTTTCCAATAAGCAACACTGTTAAGGCCCATGTCTTTCTCTGATAACATTCCTGATGGGGTGTTCTTATCTTATCAGTTGTGTATTGGGATTACCTGTATTGAGTTGACCCATAGTGCATCACACAGATTTGGGGGAAATGTGAAAGGCAGTTCAACCTCTCTCTGCACAGCACCAAAACAATGGGCACTCTTCTTAACGTTGAAGGTGGGGGAGATTTATTCCCTTTTTTCCCGGTACCTTCTCACCTTGAGTGATCTCAACGTTGTCAAGCCAGGTGTTCTATCAGACTCTAGGAACCCTGGGCTTTCACCTCTGCTCCTGCACTCCAACCTCATCAAAGTTCAAGTTGTCATGGTTCCATGAATGTCTTTTTTCTTTCTTTTGGTGGGATCTTAGTTCTCAGATCAGGGATTGAACCCAAGCCCCCTGCGTTGGAAGCACAGAGTCTTGACCACTGGACTGCCAGGGAAGTCCCTCCGTGAATGTCTTTATAGGAAGTGTCTTCAGCATTCTGACTGCTTCTTGGTGTTTCCCAAAACACTGAGATTTGAGCAGATAACCTCTTAGTATTTTGTCACCTATTTAGTCTCATTGAGGAGACTTCTTTGTGGTTATTTCACCTGTGCCCACTGAGATGGCTGCGCCAGATACAGCAGCCTGCCACATCACCTCTTCTTCCTTCTTAAGTCTTCCATCGGTCAGTCTTGGCGTGATTACGCCTTAAGAGGTGACCTCCAACTTCTCTGTCCACCCAGACTTCACCTTCTTTATGGATGTTCCGTCAGTTGCCGCTTAAATATCTGTTTTCTAGGTAGTCATCCCTGAGATTCTCTGTCCCTCAATGGCTCCTATCATATTCAGGATAAAATTCAATCTCCTTAGCTTAGCATACAGGACCTGGCACGACCTGGCCCTCTCCTACTCTGTTTTTTTTTTTTTTTTTAATAAATTTATTTATTTTTGGCTGCATTGGGTCTTCGTTGCTGTGCGTGGGCTTTCTCTAGTCGCGGCGAGTGGGGGCTACTCTTCGTTGTGGTGTGCAGGCTTCTCATTGCAGTGGCTTCTCTTGTTGCGGAGCACGGGCTCTAGGCGTGCGGGCTTCAGTGGTTGCAGCATGCGGGCTCAGTAGTTGTGGCGCACAGGCTTCGTTGCTCCGCAGCATGTGTGATCCTCCCAGACCAGGGCTCGAACCTGTGTCCCCTGCATTGGCAGGCGGATTCTCAGCCACTGCACCACCAGGGAAGTCCCCTCTCCTACTCTTTAATGAATTGTGCATTGTTTTCGCCAATCATATAGAAATAACATTAATTCTTGAAACGTTTCATAGCAGTTCACAGCACTGTTTGCTTTGCCATGAAGAAATGTTCACATTTCTTTGCCTGGTCAACCGCAAGTTACCCCGTAGAGCAACGAGCTCAGATTTCCTACGACTTCTCACTTTGTAGTTTGTCAGTTTCCTTATCAGACTAGCTCAAAGCTCTAAGCTCTTTGAGGGAAAAGGCAGGTCTAATTTGGCTCAGTGTCCCCAGACTTTGGCCCAGACACGGTACTTAGTATGCATCAATCATACCCACAATGTGTCTATTCACCAGAATGTGCTAAGGGGGACAGGGAAGAAGTGGAGAGTCAAGCTGGGAAGAAAAACAGCAAATACAGTGAACTGAGTTAAGAAATTCCATACAGCCATCATTTTGTAATCTCGCCCTTCAAGACAAATATGGTAGAAAGTGAAACTAGGGATAATTCCCAAACGAGCCAAAGCTGTCCTTCTACTTGGCATTTTCCACCATTGTGTTCAGAGACTAAAGCACCCATAACCAGTTGACACAAAGCTTAACTGGCTAGTTTCCCGCAAAACGGAGCTAAATCCTCCTTGTTCAGAAATTCTTACCTAAGAAAATAGAAATTTTCAATCGACCCTCAGGCAGGACGGTGGACATGGCCACCTCCAAGTTTAATCTCTGTGGCGTCTGGGGCCTTGTCATTTTCCCCAAAACAATCATCTTCCGAGCAGGGGGATGACGTTACTCTAAAAGAAAACAAGCGAGGCACATCCTCAGAACACAGGGCAGTGTAACTATTTGACTTGAAAGCAATCATAAAAGAGTTTTCTAGTGTTAGGAGGAAAAAAAAGAAACAAGCTAAAAGCACTGTAATTTCAGACTCCCCAGAAACCATGCAGCTAAATAGGTTTGCAGATCTGTGGTTCCAATTTCAAGGTTATCACTCCAGGCAGTGACAGTCTGTTTGTAGAACTGACACAGAAGCACAGTTTTAAAAGAAATTCTCATCTCTTGGCTGCCACAGTGCTTTGAAGGTCATGAATGCAGGTGGGGTCTCCGCACCCACAGCAAACGAGATGGAATCCTGGGACGGACAGATGGGCAACCTGCTTGATTTCTTCTACGTGTTGTCACCATTATGTTGGAAGCCAGAAGGAGGCGAGTCCAAGTCTGAATTTCTGCTCAGCCGTTAGCATCATTATGTTGGTGGGACACACGGACACCCAAAGGCAGGAGAACGTAGGTACATCTTGGACAGACCACTAAGGAGAAACGTTTCAGTCCATGCCGTCTTGCTAACCTGCGGTGAAACTTGGCCCATTCACTCATGTCACTGGTCTTCACTATCTTCACTTTGGGAATGCATGAATGAGAGCAGACATCTGTGGAAGGCAGACTTCTGAGAAGGCTCCCCAGTGACGCCTGCCTCCTGCTATTCAAGTCCCTGTGTGACCCCCTTTCCTGGGGTCCGGACTGGGACCTAGAGACTCACTTCCGTCAAACAGAATATTGCGAAGGCAATGGGTGTTGCTTCCATGATTAGGTTACAGAAGACTGCGGCTTCCATCTTGCCAGGAGACTCTCTTTCTGGCTTTGCTGGCACAGAGTGCCATGTTGGAGACCCTCAACTCCATGCTGGCTGTCGCAGAGCGAGGAGCTGTGGGTGGCCTCCAGCTAACAGTGAGCAAACCCTCTGCCCAACAGCTCTTGAGAAACGGAATCTCACCAGTACCCACTGCAGCGCTTGATAGCAGATCCTTCCCCAGTCAAACCCTGAGTTGACAGCACAGCCCTAACCAACACGCTTGCAGCTTTGCGAGAGACGCTGAGCTTCAGGGCCCAGCGAAGCCACGCCGGGACTCCTGACCCACAGACATGGTCAGGTTACAAATGTGTACTGTTTCGTACGGCAGAAATTAACACAACACTGTAAATCACCTATACTTCAATTTTTAAAAAATGTGTGCCGTTTTAAGCCACTAAGGTTTTCAATCCTGAAAATCTAGACTGCCAAACCCAGTGTATTTATAGCAACCTACAAGGTCTCCTTTCCTTCCCTGCAATCCCCACAGATCTTTAAACTCCTGGAAATGAAAGTAGAAATAAGATCATGGTCTCAGAAAAGGACCTATATATCAAAGTCAAGATCACATTACCCTGTAAAATAGATAGCTCGTGGGAAGCAGCTGCATAGCACAGGGAGATCAGCTCGGTGCTTTGTGACCACCTAGAGGGGTGGGATAGGGAGGGTGGGAGGGAGACGCAAGAAGGAGGAGATATGGGGATATATGTATATGTATAGCTGATTCACTTTGTTATACAGCAGAGACTAACACACCATTGTAAAGCAGTTATATTCCAATAAAGATGTTAAAAATAAATAAAATTTAAAATAAAAAAGATCACATTACCTATTGCACCAACATCCTGGATAACAGATGGATTTAGTTCAGGATTTAGTATGGGTAATACACAGATTGGAACTGCAACATAATTTTGATGAAGTCCTTCTACTTCAAAACTTACAGATATGCCTTAAGGATGGGGAAAAATTAATTTTCTTTTTCCTTTATAGCAAATAATGAAATTGTCTTCAGGCTGCAAGATTTGCAAATGTGTGAATCCTTCATATATCATCCGACGGTGATATTTCACAAGGTTAATATCATAACACGCCAAGTCATTACCAAATATTCAGTGAAAACCTAACAAAGTAATTTGCAGTCATCTTTCCTTCCAGATAAGAAAATACATTATAAAACTGAAATTTGCTTGATGGTAACTTTATAACTGTTCGCTGCTTATTTTTGTTCATTTGCATTGTTTTTTCTACTCAAAGACGTGTTTTGGTTTTTGTTTTTTCATTTGATACTCTATCAACACTTTATGGTAGTTGGTGTGTATTATCACAAATGTGTAAATAATGATGAAAGTTATTATGAGAAGTTCCCAAAGTCACGTGACTGGGGGGAGTGGTCAGAAATGGAGGTCTCTATTCAAACATTCTCAACTCAAATTCAGAAATATTACTTATAACTCCTCTGCATGGCATGTTTTCATGACAGAGTCCTATGCTTTATATTATTCTGCCATTTTTTTCAACTAAAATCTGTCTTTCCCAATGTTAGCGCCAACAGCTAAGCAGTATTTTCTGATCATCCCAGGAGACCTCACCACTAAGTCTAGCTGAATTCCTTTCCACGATATATAGACCATGGGAAACTATTACTGTTTTTCCTTCCGTTTTGCTAAACCAACTGTTTATCAATTATGAGACAGAAAAGATAAGGCAATTCCTTTTTTCTAAATCTTGCCTTGATATATAATGTCTGAAATTGTCAGAAAAAAAGTAACATTCAATTCAGGTAGTACTATTAGCTATTAAGTGGAAACTTTTAAACATTTTTTAAAATGTCAGAATGTTAAATACTATTTCCAACATCCTTGTGCAGTTTTCCCTGTAAAAATGATTCTTTTATTATACTAATGAGCAGAAAATTAGTGGCAGCCACTTTTCCACCTTTCAAAATGTTATGTCTTTTCAATTGAAACGTGTGGTGCTTAAAAATGTTTTAATTACTCAGTAGGTATGAGATGATTATGGGATGAGATATATAATATAATATGGTTGGGGAATCCATGAATGCAGATACCCTGAAAGGTGAATCAGACCCCTCTAAATATAACATGAAATAATCCTTCATCAGATCTATTTTCTGAAATTACCTATTATATGGTGGTTGCCTCCAAATTGATAAGCAGAGACATTGCCATAAACTGAACTGTATCCCTCCAAAATTCATACGGTAAAGCTGAAAGCCCCAATGTGCTGGTATTTAAAGATGGAGGACTTTGGGAGGTAATTAGGGTTACATGAGGTCATGAGGGTGGGGCCCCATGATGAGATTAGTGTCCTTATAAGAAGAGACAATAGACACCTTGCTCTCTCCCAGTTTCTCTCTCTCTCCACCATGCAAAGATACAGCGAGAAGGCCATCACAAGTCAGGGAGAGGCTCCCCGCCCTCTTTTTAGTTATGGCAAAGCTGCCAGACATCAATTAACGATGACTCACTTCCTCTGCGTTTCATTTCCTCTCAAGCATTTGCAGGCAGTGCCAGAGCTCAGCTGAATGGGGAAGGGTGTCATTATTTCATCAGAGCTCTTTTCGTCAACTCTCTGAATACACTATTAAGTTTTTCTTTACTCATTGATTTAATATGCTACACCCAAACTCTATAATTTTGCAAATATTGTTTTCTGCCCCCAGAAACTGGTGTGGTTTATAATATAAAGAGAAATGCAATCAAAGTCAGTAGGAAAGGGTTTAACTCCAGTTTTCCACCTAATACATGGTCATTTTTTTAAAGCAGGGGGCCCAAGGCTTCCTTTTCTTTTTCTTTTTTTGGCTGCGTTGGGTCTTCATTGCTGCGCGTGGGCTTTCTCTAGTTGCTGCGAGCGGGGGCTACTCTTCGTTGCCGTGCGCAGGCTTCTCATTGTGGTGGCTTGTCTTTGTTGCGGAGCACAGGCTCTAGGCGCACGGGCGTCAGTAGTTGTGGCATGTGGGCACAGTAGTTGTGGCTCACAAGACTCTAGAGCACAGGCTCAGTAGTTGTGGCACATGGGCTTAGCTGCTCCATGGCATGTGGGATCTTCCCGGACCAGGGCTCAAACCCGTGTCACTTGCACTGGCAGGCGGATTCTTAACCACTGTGGCGACACCAGGGAAGTCGGCATGGTCTTTTTATTTATTTAATTTATTTATTTGATTTATTTAGCTGTAGCGTGCAGGCTTCTTAGTTGCAGCATGCGAACTCTTAGCTGCAGCATGCATGTGGGATCTAGTTCCCCGACCAGGGATCGAACCCAGCCCCCCTGCATTGGGAGCGTGGAGTCTTACCCAGTGGACTACCAGGAAAGTTCCTCCACCTAATACATGATCTTAAATCAGTTTTTCAACTGCTTTGGGAAAAAAAAAGTGCATAACCTAGCTATGAAAGTCTGTGTGTGTGTGTGTGTGTGAGTGTGTGTGTGTGTGTGTGTGTGTATCCATGTGAAAATCCCTTGGCAATGGTAAAACCCTATACAAGTATAAAGTTTTGCTGGTATGGGTATTAATACTATTGCTGTTATTATTAGAATCCATCACTAGAATCCATTCTCATGATTTGCATTATCTCAATTAATAACAGCTTGCCCTTCCCAAGACAGTCCATTTATTATGCACATGGAATATAATTGCATTTTTGATGTTTGGATGATTTTGAAAATCATTAAAAGACCACTGTAGTCTTGAGCACTTTCTCTGCAGTTCACTTCATCAAACACTTGATACGATGCATATGAACCGATTATTTATGTCCCTTTTGTGTGGAGGGGTAACCCCTCGTCAAGCTGATAGTGTAGTCCACCAAATGCATTAGCAATGACTAGTTATTAATCTTATAACCTTTTTCTAATTAACAGAATAAACTGTAAAATGAAGACAAATTGAATTCATCCAAGGGTGAAATACATTCAAGCACTAAACGCATATACTTCTGTGGAAAAACTAATCTATGAACACTTCACTAAGGAGGAAAGCTGGCCTGTGCTTATTTATAGACAGAACAGGAAGATGCAAACAAACTCCTTTGTCACTTGTTTCCCTGTGTCTTCTTTCATGATGCTCCTGAAACTGCTGAGGATAAGAACTCTGCAAACATCGTCACTATTGTTATTTTACATAGCGCTCCTTAGAAGGATCACAGAGTTGTGGGATAAACAGCAAAACACAGAGAAATAAAGAACGACAACAAAAATTTGTAGCAGCAAAACACTTACCCACAGGAAAAATCATAAACAAAGAGTTGAAAAGAACTAAGAGGCGGGGCTTCCCTGGTGGCGCAGTGGTTGAGAGTCCGCCTGCCGATGCAGGGGACGCGGGTTCATGCCCTGGTCCGGGAAGATCCCACATGCTGCGGAGCGGCTGGGCCCGTGACCCATGGCCGCTGAGCCTGCGTGTCCGGAGCCTGTGCTCCGCGACAGGAGAGGCCACAACAGTGAGAGGCCCGCGTACCGCAAAAAAAAAAAAAAAAAAAAAAAAAGAACTAAGAGGCAAGAATCTCAGAAATGAAGTAGATTGAATGCTATGGCTGGCAGTGGTGAATATTAATGTCCTGGGAACAACTGCAAAATAGCAAAGGGGCAGTTTTTTTCTAAAAGCAGTGTCTGAGAAACAGAGTTCATTACGTCAAAATGTAGGGCAGGGTTTCTCTGACGTTTGAGGCCAGATAATTCTGGGCTGTAGGGGGCTCTCCTGTGCATTGGGGGATGTTTCACATAGTTTCTGGTCTCTACGCATTCCAGAACAGTAGCAGCACTGCCCGTGAAGTGTGACAACCAAAAATGTCTCCCGACATTGCCACGTGTCACCTGGGATGCGCGGGGGAAGGGAGGTGGGAAGATCACCACTGGCTAGGAACCACTGATGGAGTATAAAATCAGAGGGAGGGACTTCCCTGGTGGCATAGTGGTTAAGAACCCACCTGCCAATACAGGGGACATGGGTTCTATCCTTCGTACAGGAAGATCCCACATGCCATGGAGCAACTAAGCCCATGCGCCACAACTACTGAGCCCGCGCTCTAAAGACCACGAGCCACAACTACTGAGCCCACGCGCCACAACTACTGAAGCCCGCGCACCTAGAGCCCGTGCTCCGCAACAGGAAAAGCCACTGCAACGAGAAGCCAGCGCACCACGACGAAGCCATAAATAAATAAATAAATCTCTAAAAAAAGAAAAAATTCAGAGGGAAGAATTTGTTATCACAGGGAGTATTTTTCAGACCTAATGAAAAGGCTTCCAGGAGTCCCCAAACCCCAGTTTGACAGCTCTGGTTCATGAGAGATCATGAATGTTTAGGTCAAGCCTCTCTGGGTTTAAAACACCTCATCAGTCGTCTTGATCAGCTGCATGACTTTGAGGCATCGGTCAAATGAGAAGACGAACGGATGAATTCTGAGGGTCACTGTGACGTTGAGATAACCTACTGTCCGTGAAAGCTGTTCTATAAACATGAGAATCTCAGTGCTCAGTTGACGGCTGCAGGACACTTGAGCACACCTGCTGATTCAGGACCAGCCAGGCCCATATCTCAGAATACGGAGAGAGGAAAAGCAAGCACCCATGCCATAACTATAGATTATGGGCTGAAGCAGAGGAAGGGGCAATGACTGAGTACCTTCTGATAGAAAGTCACTAACTCATTGGTTGGAAACCAGACCTTTTTTTGTTTCCTTCCTTATTATTCCATCTGAAATCTGCTGGTCACTATGTCATGAACTCCTAGAAAAGTGAAGTGGCTATAATCTGGGCATAGCACGGACGGTGAATGTGGCAAAGGCTAACATACAGTCGAAAGACACCTGAATTGTCTAGAACGGAATCTCTTATTTTGTTGACTTTGGGAGGGAAGAAAGGTGGTGAGAAGCTCATTGCAAGAACCAGTATCTAGACAGGATTCTTCTTTAGTCAGGACACACTTAACACAACATTAATGGAAGATGCTACCACCATTTCCTCCATCTCCTTCCCAGACAGGAGAGCTTTTTGGAGAATTCTCCCTCCGTGTGTATCTGCAGAGAGGTCTTAAGACAGTATTCATGGGAAAAACAAATATAAACCATGGACCTACACCTCACCAGGAAAACCCCAGAAATAGGCATGTGTATAGAATGTTGTACACCCCTCCAGAGCCTCCTGGATTTTATGAAGCCAGTCCATACACCTCGTTTAAAGACCTCGAAGCTCGGTACTATATGATCCAGCAAACCCACTTCCTGGGCATATATCTGGAAAAACCGTAATTCAAAAACATACTTGCACCCCAATGTCCACAGCAGCACTACTTACAATAGCCAGGACATGGAAGCAACCTAAGTGTTCGTCAACAGAGGAATGGATAAAGAAAATGCGGTACATACATACAATGGAGTATTATTCAGCCATAAAAAAGAACAAAATAATGCCATTTGCAGCAACATGGATGGACGTAGAGATTATCATACTAAGTGAAGTAAGTCAGAGAAAGACAAATATCATGGGTTATTGCTCATATGTGGAATCTAAAAAAAAAGGGTACAAATGAACTTATCTACAAAACAGAAATAGAGTCACAGATGCAGAAAACAAACTTATGGTTACCAGGGGGTAAGGGGGAAGAGGGGTCGACTGGGAGACTGGGATTGACATATACACACTACTATATATAAAATATCAGGGCTTCCCTGGTGGCACAGTGGTTGAGAGTCCGCCTGCCGATGCAGGGGACATGGGTTTGTGCCCCGGTCCGGGAGGATCCCACATGCCGTGGAGCGGCTGGGCCCATGGGCCATGGCTGCTGAGCCTGCGCGTCCGGAGCCTGTGCTCCGCAATGGTCGAGGCCACAACAGTGAGAGGCCCGCGTACCACAAAATCAATCAATCAATCAATCAATCAATAGATAACTAATAATGGCCTACTGTATAGAACAGGGAACATTACTCACTACTCTATAATGACTTATATGGGAAAAGAATCTAAAACAGAGTGGATATATGTATATGTATAATTGATTCACTTTGCTGTACACCTGAAACTAACAAAACATCGTAAATCAACTACGCTCCAATAAAAAAAAAAAAGAAAGACCAGGAAGCTCTGGTTCAGTGGTCCTTTGTTAGGGTGCCCCATGGTCAGCTCAAGGTGGAGAGGAGTGGCAGCTTGGGTATCTATCTTTGGTGGATACCCCTTCAGATGTTGCCCAAGGTTTCCACGCCCTTGTAGAATTTTCTCTTCTGGAATAGGAGCAGAGCCTTAGATCTTCTAACCACGGCAAAGGGGATGCAGTATCACTCCCATGCTAGGTTTTGTGGCAAAAATAAAGTGAGTGTGTAGATATAATTGAACGCTCCCTCATCAGTTGACCTTGAATTAATCAGAAGGGTCATTATCTTGGGTGGGCCTGACCTAATCCGGTGAGATCCTTCAAAGCGAGCCCAAGACTACCCAGAACATCCAAGCAGCAAAACCATCCACCCCCTTTCTCAGTGGCTGGCTTCACAAGACACGTTGCCAAGGGTACCATCACAATGAAATGATTTCTGCTAAGGGGACTTGGAACCCGATTCTCCCCGAGTTGAGCCTCCAGATGAAAACACAGCTCGGACAATACCTTGATTACAACCTTGAGAGACCCCAAGCGGAAGACTTAGTTAAGCTGTTCCCAGATTCCCGACCCACGGAAATTCTGAGATGACAGATGGGTGTTCACTTAAATGGGTAGGTTTGTGGTTATGTGTCATGCAGCAGTAGATAACGAATACACTATCCATTCCCACTCCTTCACAAACACTCTTTCCTTAGGAATCAGACTCCCCAAACTCAACCCTAGCTGAATTAGTCTTAGTAAGAGGCACTGACTTATAGCCAATCCTAAAGGCTAAAATTTGCACTGGGATGAAAAGTGTATTCATAAAGCGTGAAAACTTCTATGCTATGTTAATGATGATAGAAAGTGTGCGCATCCCACCCCTTCTAAATACTTTAGAGAGCATTTACTATGGCCCTCAACCAGGAACCAAGGAGAGTTTGCAGTTCTGAGGACCTTGATTATCGAGACTTTGCTCCGATTATCTGTTGGTGAAATAGGAAAAGAACCACCCATAACATGAATTTAGGTGGAATTTATTCACACACAACATGAAGAGGTAACCAGGCAGCTCATTATGCATACAGACTCCATGCCTCCAATGCCTTCTGCATATAACATTTTCTGATAAATCTCTTATAAAAGTTAAGGTGAATCTGTAATATGGAATCTATCCTTTATCTTAATATACATGTTATGTGTAAATACAATGGAAGAGTATCAGAACTGCTTTCTAGAAAGTATTTTTCACCCCCTGTGTAACCTCAGAAAATATTGACAACTCAAAAAATTACATATCCTGCTCTCAAATGCATCAAGCTTGGGGTGTAGGGGCAGCTTTACTGATTCCTGTTTCTACCTGTCAATTCATTTTCTAAAGTCAAATACATTTTCCCTATAGTGCTCCCACTGGGTTTTGAATGCACCTGGTGTTAAGGAAACACATTTATTGCCAGAAATTGGTAAAGGGTTTAGGTAGGGGTAAATTCGGAATAAACTATTGTCCTCTACACATGCCCTGGGAAACACACTGCCTCAGACATAGTCCCGTGTCAAAGAGTTAGAGCTAAATGTTGGAGTTCTCTTAAAAGTCTGGTTTTATCAGGTTCTTTCTGGGCCAAGGGAGCAATTCTGAGGCATTTCAGAGGAGATCCCTGGATTGCTTTTCAATTCAGATACAGAAAGCAGTCCCTCTACTATCCCTTCCCCCACCCTAAAACAACTGGCCAATCATTCCAGCACTCAGCCAGAAATCCAGCATCGTGGGCTATTAGGAAATGATAAGAAGAAAATTGTAGGATTTCTATCTTAACCAGAAGGGCTAGAAGCAATGAGAGTCCTATATGATGGACAGAAATACAGTGGTTGAAAGGGGCTTTGAAAACCAGGGTGGTGTTCTGAATTGGGAGATTGGGATTGACATATATACACTAATATGTATAAAATGGATAACTAATAAGAATCTGCTGTATAAAAAATTAATAAAAGAAAAATTCAAAAATTCAAAAAAAGAAAAATAAAAAGAAAACCAGGGAAAGAATGTACTAGGATTCCCTACAGTTGCTGGGAAAAATCCAAGAATCTCTTCCCTTATTTCATTCGTGTAAATTTTTCAAAATACAATTTCCAGACGTTTCTGAACCTAAATAACACATCTAAACAACAGAAGTAGTGTATCTGCTCTATCTACGTGGCTGGATGTACAAATGACCATCACAAGTTGCAATGAAGGGTAACATTTCAGTGTGAGCAATCTAGGAAAATAAAAATGCTATATGTTCAAAGTACTTATGGATACCCATGTGGCATCAGCCTGTGATCAGGCATCTAGTACGGGTTCATTTAATCCAAGTGGTTGCTGACAAGGCTTGAATCCAAAAACCCATACCTACAGACAGTGCTTCAACGCATCACCTTGCAACACACAGCTCAGGGCAATGATTTTATGGCCAGACCTTAATGTTTACCAGTGGTTTTACATGCCACAGCCTTTTAGACGAGTACATTTGATCCTGCGAGGCTGGCATCCGCAAACCCACGTTCTGTGAGTAATCCGTCACCTCCAAGGTGTGTCTGACTAGACAGCATAAGAGAATGAGAATGCTCTGAAGACAAACCGAGAGCATCTCCAAATTGGGATTATCCGTGGAAGGACTGTATTCCTCTTCCCGTTGTTTCAATTAATGGTCTAATTAGAAATGTGTGCAGCGAAACCGCAAACCGTGCAAGGAGCTCAGAACGAACAGCAGTGGAGCTTTCTCCACACCCTGGCGAGGGCAGAGTTCCCAACCTCTGGGGAGACATAGCTGCGTCTGCGGCAGCCACTTGAGAAGACAGCCAGCTTCTGCTGAGGGCCATTCCAGCCCCAGATGTCCTCACAGAGAGAGCGAAAGCCAGGGTGAGGGGCACCCTCCTTCTCATTTTCCTCCCTCCCTCCCTCCCTCCGATTTGGTCAGAGCATCCTAGAGCCAGAAACACAGCATCCACAGATACTGTCCACACTGGTCAGCCTCCCAGGGCACAGAGCAAGAAGAAAATGGAGAAGATCTGGGGAAGTTAAGTGGATGATCCAGCAAAGTGAGGCGACTCCCCCCATCCCCGTCCACGCTGGACAGCAGTCACGTGATAGCCTACACTATGAGATTATTCCTCACCATCCACGGAGCGTGAGATTCAGAAGTATCAGCTGTACTGTAAGCATGAGCATTATGGTGAGCGCTGGCTGAGCACCTCCTGCTAACAGCAGGCCCTGTGCACCATCTGGGAACCTCCCCCTTTTCATCCTCCCAACAATGCCATCGGAGAGGTACTGTTGCATCGGCCACGCTTTGTGGATGAGAGCCGTGAACCCTAGGAAAGAGTCCACAAATCTTTCCCGACTGCAGGGGTGATAAAGAGAAGAATCGGGATGCAAGTGTGGGCAGTGTGAGCCCAGAGGCCACAGGCCACTCCCGAGAGTAGGTGGGCGTCAGCATCACAGGGAGTCGGAGGTTTTCTGGGATGCACAGTGCTGTTTCCAACCATGGTTCTTGGCCTTCCTTAGTCAATAGAAATTGATCAGAGGCCAGACAAGAAATCCAGGCAAGACTTTATCAGGGCCCCTGCTGCAGCGGGGGTGGGGGTGGTGGGGGTGGGGTGGTAGTGGAAGGGGGGGGGGGAGGGGCACAAGAACAAACAACAGGTTTCCTTGCTCACTTGCTCCCCAAGGGGGTGCAAGCTGGTTCCTTCTATGGGGTGAGGTAGGGGTGTGTCCAGGGGTCGGGCTGGAGGGGAGGCTTAGGTGGTCTGCCCACCCCTTTGGTGGTGTTGAGTGCAGGGGGCATGCGTAGTACCCTGCTTTTGCTCCGGGCTCTTCAAAAGTGGCAACTGGGTGTTTTGGTCTCTTTGTATCTTTTGTCCAGAATTTGCCCTACCTGTGCACGCACGCAGTTATTTTTAGTCCCACATAGTTCTTTTGTATTTTGTTGCTGGAGGAGAGGTGTGTCCAGGTGCAAGCATCACAGCACTGCAGCAAAGGGTCCCAGGTGCCAGCCGGTCTCAGTGCCAGACCAGCAGGAGAACCACAGATACACCGCCACATGAAGAAGTTGTACCTACGCTCTTTTCTAGCTCATGATCGCAGCCGTTGCTGGACTTTGAGGGTGGACTGGTGAGGGTAAGAGGCCACCCAGTACATGGCTCCCAGCTGGGCCTCCCTGTTTTACGATGAGAGAAGTGGAGAAAGCACAGGGGGGTTACGTTTTCTCTCTGGCAGGAGACACACCTCTCCAGCCAAGATGCAGCCTGGGGCATAGGTGGAGCACCCTCTCGAATGTCCCGGAGACACGCTGCTTCCTCCAGCCCCGCATATGCGTTGATTCTCCACTTTCACCCTGGCTTTCCTGCCCCGGTCCCCTGGTTCTGTGTTGCCAACCCAGAACCCTCTGGACATCAGCACATAGATACTGATGTGTCTTGTCCCCCATGGAGACACTCCCTGCTTAAATTCCCAAACTACAACATTTACAGAAAGACCGGGTATTGAAAATGAAAATCAGGATGAATCACATCATCTATTCAAAAACGGTTGGATACCGGATAAAAAACCATATCCCACAGTTTGCCTCCCTCTTCACAAAACATCACTGTGATTAGCAGAAAGATACTGAATCCTGCCCTCTGGGCTGCTTTACCCAAAATAGCTTTAGGTTCTCCTTGCTTTTCTCTTATTGACAGACGAGTTCAATCTTCACACTGTTATTGTGGAATATGTCACCCTCAGCCTTAATTTTTCCTTGGGTTTTCCCAGAAATGAATATTTCATCATGTGGACTTTATGGGCATTCTCTTGCCCAGAAGTTTTTGGCACCCACACTAAGATCTTATCCAGCACAAACAACCTTAACCCATCCTGACTGCACCATTGCAACGTGCACGACACCTATCAACCATCTAGGAAGGTACTGAACACACCGCGAAGGAGCGTACCTTCCTAACACCTTTCCTTTCAGGTTGGATGTCTGATGTGCACTTGATACTCTTCTACTTTGTCCTACTTTGTCCTTCTCTTGTCATTATTGTTATAGGCGGAATGTCCGTGTCCCTCCGAGATCCAAATGTTGAAGCCCTAATCCCCAAAGTAATGGTATCAGGAGGTGGGCCCTTTGGGAGGTGATGAGGTCATGAGGGTGGAGCACCCATGAATGGGATTAGTGTCCTTATGAAAGAGATCCCAGAGAGCTCCCTCACCCCTTCCACCATGTGAGGACACATTGAGAAGGTGACCATCTATGAACCATGAAGACAGGCATCACCAGGAACCAAATCAGCCAGGGCCTTGACCTCGGACTTCCAGCCTCCAAAATCACAAGAAAGAAATGTCTGTTATTTAAGTCCCCAGTCTATGATATTCTGTTATAGCAGCCTGAACAAACCAAGACATTATATAATCAAAGAATACAGGACATTTTTAGGACCAGTATTTTGGAAAGTTCCTACAGTAGTTCAGGTTTTGTGTCTTTAAATCTTCAAATCTACACCTTAGAACATTTGAACAAATGAAACCCAGGTGAACCAGGTTCATCATGTGGATACCCTGTGATGTTTTCTAACTAGGCACTTGTTTCTCGCCCTAATCTGTCTTTGTGGACAATTACAAAAAGCGGGATCCCAGACATGATTGCCTTTATTCATAGCCACACGAGCACGTGCACAAAATTTCTCTGTGGTCCTGGAGAACAGGAATTTCGTTAGATCAAAGCTCACTCATCTCTGTTGAGCTTTAAAGTGAGTTAAAGATAAGACTGTCTGGATTTGGGGGTTTGATTTATGCCTCAGGATCAAGAAGGTTGCATTGCAGTGACTGTGTGTCTACGATTTCTGTTCTATCACAAGTCCTAGTTCCAAATCAAGAACCAACTCCAATACATCTTTGGGTCTGTGCTGCTTCACACAGGGTTGAAAAAAATCCTGACAACTTTTCATTAAATTTGGGACACAGTTGGATCTCTCTAGTTTCACAGAAGTCTAAAGAATCTGTGATGTTTTCCACACTCAACCAAAGACCCTAACCGTGTATATGTCATTTAAAAAAACAAAACTGCAGCACATCATCCATGTCTTCTGGTGAATCCTTGAAGGTTATGAGTTTGATGGTGGGTTTCTGTCCAACTCAGGAAATGTCATCATTATTGATGATGATCTAAAAGACTCATTTTTCATCCTGGACATGGAAGAAAGATAAGAACATAGATGCTGTCCAATTTGCTAATGTCTTTTATATTCTTGCAGAAACAACTGATGAGTTTCCACGGGAAAATAGGAAAGTAAAGGTTAGCAAGCCAAAGGTTAAAAGAGTCAATGTAAAGAGCTGCGTATTTTCGACTGCATCTCCTTCCAAATATTTTGAAGGCTCATCGAAATGATTTTCTGACATACACACTTCTGTAAAAAAAATATATATATATATAACAATAATAATAATAATGTGCACATCTGTATTCCTGGAATAAAGATGACAAGTGGCACATCTTTCTTGGAATATGTGAGCTGATGGCGTTTTGCCCTCAGGAAAAAGAAAAGCATCTGAAGCATTTTATCTGGGCGCCATAGCAACAGCAGGCCAATGATCAAAAGAGGATGTAATTCAGAGGGTTGGGCTGCCATGCCATATCTTAAAACAGCTCAAGCTTAAACACGGCTCTTCCTGGATGTCCATATGAATCAGGGCACTGCATTTAACACTCTGGAGCTACCAAGGTTGCTTTATCGTGCTGAACGGGGGACATGGCGGGGAGAAAAGGACATGAGAAGAGAAAAAGCATGCCTGTCTAAGAGCTTAGCTCATTGTACTCGATCCCCATGGCTGCTGTAGCAAATGGCCACACGTTTTGTGGCTAACTTAACTTAACACACATGCAGTATCTTGCTCCCCTGGAGGCCGTGGTCTGAAATCCATTTCATTGGCTTTTCCTGCTTCTAGAGGCCACCCATGTTCCTTGACTCCTGGTCACATCATTTTTTTTTTTTTTTTTTTTTTTTTTTTTATTGCGCCGGCTTCTCTCTGTTGTGGCCTCTCCCGCTGCGGAGCACAGCGGGGGCCCCGGGCCCGCGGCCCCTCGGCCGAAGCGG
>NW_020838035.1:4811121-4813708 GCF_003676395.1 Aethalodelphis obliquidens | reverse complement strand
CGTCCCCTGCATCGGCAGGCGGACTCTCAACCACTGCGCCACCAGGGAAGCCCCTGGTCACATCATTTTGATCTCTGCTTCTGTCCTCACATCTTCTCTTCCTCTGACCATCCTGCCTCTGCCTTACAAGGACCCTCGTGGGTGTAATCCAGGATAACCTCTACAGCGCAAGTTCCTTAACACAATCACACCTGCAAAGTCCTGTTCACTATACAAGGTAACACATTCACAAGTTCTGAGGATTAGGACATCGACATCTCCGGGGTGCAGGGAGAGGTCATTTTTCTGCCTGTCGTACTCATTCTAACAGGAATGTTCAAAGATTTCCTCAAATGGATTTTGAGGGGATGCTTCCTTACCTGGCTAATAGAATGAATTCTTACCATGGCCTCATCTTCACAAGGTCTTCCCTTTGTGAATTTCCAGCCATTTGTAATCCACATGGAAATGCATTCTCTTTTTCTTTTACAAATCTTGGCTTCCTGACCCCCATTCTGGTCATATGAAAATATGCTCTCTTCCACTAGTCCTTCCTGGTAACCCACCTGCAAGCTATATTTTTCTCAAAGAACTCCCCTTTTATATGCCATTTCTATCTTCTATTGCTGCCATTTAGGTGCAAGGTAGATTCCCAATATCAGACTTGAGGACAACATTCCTATTGGGGTCAACTTTTCTCCCCCGAGCCCTGTGACTAACTCACTCATTCACACATTCATTCACTCAACAAATACTTATTGAGCACATACTGCCTACCAGGCACAATTCTAGGTACTCCAAAAAGTTGATGAGTCAACAAGTGAATGAATGCATTAATTGCTTTATACGCTAATATAAATTGATTTTTTTATACACTAATATAAATTGATTGCCAGCATAAAATGTTCTTGGCTTAATTTGGAATCCTCTCACTAGAAGCATTTATTATTTGAAAGAAATTAGTTCTATGGATAGCATAATCTGAAAAATAAGGAAAGCAATATTTTCTACCATTAGGAAGAGATTACATAGTCTATTAAATTGCTTTGCACATAGCTCATAACAAATATTCCAGAGACATTAGATATCACTTATTATTACTTTCATAAGAGTTGTGTCAGAGGACGAGATTTGCAAGAGCAATGCCTGTTTGTCTCACCAGCAAGGTGTAAGCTACCTGGTAGCACGTGATGTGCAGAGAATCCATTTCTTTCTGTAATACTTTGGAAAAATGGCAAAGCAATGCTAACATACCTCCTTAACAAAAATTGTGGGCGAAATGTGTGTGTCTATGTCTGTATCTATATATCTTCTCCGTTATAAGAAACATTTTCTTTTCTTTTATTAGCATTTGGATTTATTTCATTTGTCAAGCTTTTAGTCAATTGACGTTCCATTGAGAACTGTACTGATCTGTGCATTGCCTGTCCAAAACCTTTGGGAAGATGTGAGCAAACAAATCGCCGGCCGGCTTGCAGCACGCTTATTATATTTGTAAAGGGTGTTGATTTGTTCCAGAGTCTCACAAGAGGGCCTGGGAAAAAATTGCCTCTCTGTTTTAAACTGAGAAAATGAATTTTGCATCAATTACAGCACAGACCTTTAATATGTATCTCTAAGAGATTTCACTGGCGCTGTGCATGCCCCAAATAATAGAAGCATTAAATGCAAATAAATCATACATGAGAAATATATAAAGTATACAGTAATGAATTCCTTGATCTATTCTTCCAACTACCATTTCATTCCTTTCCTTTCCCTCTTCTTTTCTTCTTACCTCCTGATTTCTTCTTAATGAAAGACAGAACCCCTATTCATAACAAGTAATTTCTCTCTTCCTACACGTAGCCAACAGTCTCTCACTGACGCTGAAGGAATTTTCTCAGTATAATGCTTATTTCATTTCAGAAAGCCTGCTGGATGCCCAACACAAAGGGGCAAATGCTTGAAATTGACTAACACCCCTCCCAAATGCACTTTTTCATTCCACTCCTGTAACAATTCAGTGTCTCAGAAGAAGCTAGAAAATGTAGATTCCTATTTGCATGACTTAAAAAGGGAGTGAAAAGAAGTCAAAATTTCTTCTTTTTAATGAATGTCTTTCTTTAAAAATCAATGATCAGGTTTAGGATTACCCAAAATTAGACAGAATGCGAAGAAGGGTAGGAAAAGGGGGATGAAGCCCCCGAAAGATGGAGTTCTTTGCTGCACAACAGAACTATCCTCCTCCATCTCTGAATTACTATCCACAGAGAGGAGAAGATGCTCAAAGACCCCAAGTAGCTTCCTATGTCTCATTGAGGAGTCACATTCAAGAAAAATCTAGCTCAGCATAAGACGGCTTTTTTCTTCGACCTTATTTTACGTTTAAAATCAACTATGGCTCTTAGGCCAGTGTCCGAATCCCTGCCAGGTTACACCGAACAATAAAAATAATGCTCCACAATTTTCAGCATGAGAACAGGGATTAAAACTGCTAACAACAAGGCAGAGCAGATAGCAAAACCCTGCAGTTAAGTTAAAGTGACCCTAAAATTGGCCAGATGCTTTTCATTTCCTTCCTTCCTTCCTTCCTCCCTTCCTTCCTTCGTCCCTCCCTCCCTCCCTC
>NW_020838035.1:4699982-4811111 GCF_003676395.1 Aethalodelphis obliquidens | reverse complement strand
CCTTCCTTCCTCCCTTCCTTCCTTCGTCCCTCCCTCCCTCCCTCCCTCCCTCCCTTCTTCCTTCTTCCTTCCTCCCTCCCTTCTTCCTTCCTTCTTCCTTCCTTCCTTCCTTCCTTCTTCCTTCCTTCCTTCCTTCCTCCCTCCCTCCCTCCCTTCCTTCCTCCCTTCCTCCCTCCCTCCCTTCCTCCCTCCCTCCCTTCCTCCTTCCCTCCCTCCCTCCCTTCCTGGGAACCCGAGTCTAACAGCTCAGTGGGCCAGGAGCTGTACCAGGAGAGGGCTGGAGTCTGATGGCACAGTCTTAGAGAAAGAGGACAGAGGGTCACTGGAAGCCATCTGAACTCGCCCTTGCTCGGAAAGAAGAGTGAAAGCTGAACTTTGACAAGGACGTACGTGTTGGATAAATCCCAAGTAACTGGGCTTGACTATGGCTTGACTGCCCAGGAATGACAAGTCAGAAAGATGTGATGGGAATGACGCCACACTTCCACCTCCTCTCACTCTCATAGCAGCCCTGACTCATCATGTCCGAGGAATCAGTGCTATTTTATTCTGAGTCTGACTTTAAAAATACTCACTGGAATTCCACTCCTGGGTATATAACCGAAGAAAATAAAAGCACTTATTTGAAAAGATACCTGCACCCCAATTTTCATAGCAGCACTATTTACAGCAGCCAAGACATGGAAACAACCCAAGTGCCCATCAACAGATGAATAGATAAAGAAGACGTGGTACATATATACAATGGAATATTATGCAGCCATGAAAAAGAATGAAATTTTGCCATTTGCAACAATGTGGATGGACTTAGAGGGCATTATGTTAAGAGAAATAATTCAGACAGAGAAAGACAAATGCTCTATGTTATCACATATGTGGAATGTAAAAAATACAACAAATGAATAAATATAACAAAACAGAAACAGACTCACAAATATAGAGAACAAACTAGTGGTTACCAGTGGGGTGAGGGAAGTGGGGAGGGGCAAGACAGGGGTAAGAGATTAAGAGGTACAAATTACTATGTCTAAAATAAATAAGCCATAAGGATATATTATACAACACAGGGAATACAGCCAACATTTTAGAGTAACTAAATGGAATATACCCTTCAAAAATTGTGATTCACTATGTTGCACACCTGAAACTAATATTAATATTGTAAATCAACTATACTTCAATAAAAAACCAAACACTCTGCGAGCCAGATACAGGAACCCAATTAGGTGAGGGGAGGTAAGATGAAAAGCTGAATGAGAACAAGGTCCTCCCTGACACAAAAAGTGAAAGAGAAAATATCTCTAGTCAAAGAGACAGAGATACGGACAAATGACATTGATACAACATGCTTGGGTCGGTCTGTAACAGATTTTACAAGGACAAGTGTGATTAATTTTTCTTAAGTAGGGGTCAGAGAAGACACTGAAATGTTCACCCAAGTTGGCCGTTGTTTGAGAATAGAAAGAAACCAGGCACAAGTAAGAGGGGATGGCAGGAAAAAGACACAGGAACACGCAATTAATAGAGAACGTGAAAACCATGTTCTTTATTGAAGTACATTGAGAAACAATTTGTAACACATCTCCTTCTGGGATCTTCACAACACATTTTCAAAAATAAAAAGGTCTAAGGAGTCCCACAGTAAAGAAACCTGTTTATAGGAACCAGAATGTCCCAGATGAACTGGACATCAGACACTTCGTTGGAAGGGTCTGATATTACCTGAATATTACCCCTTGGTACGAAACAGTAAGCAGGGTGTCATGTTCCTTTAGAAGAAACTTAGTCTTGGGACAGGGGGCTGGAGGGATCAGAGGGGCTTCTGTAATTAGAGCAAAGCAAGGAGAGCAGGCCAGCTTCTTGTGGGTACTCAGGCTAGAATCACTGTCCCCCAGCACACGGGTGACCTCCCTCCAAGCCAGGGAGTAGCTCAGGGGGGGATCCTCGTGTAAAGGACCAGTGTGTACAACAGAACATCAACATGTATATCGGAAATGAGAACTCTACCTCCCATGCAGCCCGGCACAATTGGATGGCTGGTCAACCTCGTCTCTCTCTTACCAAGCATCCTCATGAGAAACTTGAGTCTAAGAAAAAAGTGGCTCGGTGAATGTGACTTAGTCTGTTCTGCTGCTGTAACAAATACCACATACCGAGCAGCTTATTAACAGCAGAAATTGATTTCTCACTGTTCTGCAGGCTGGAAGTCCCAGACCAAGTCACCGGCGGGTCTGGTGTGTCTGGTGAGGGCCCTCTTCTTGGTTCACACACGGCCCTGTGTCTCCACATGTTGGAAGTACCCCGTAGGCGGAAGAATCACCCTGATTAGAACCACTCTTAGAGATTCTGAAGCTGATACATTCTATCAATGCTCCCGATGTGATTTCTTTGAAACGCGAATAGGAACTTCCTACTACACATCTCTTTCACAATGAGAAACAACTCCTTGGAATGTCCCTGTCCTCGTGGTGGGTCTCCAGCCTCATCTTTTCTACTGATGCCTAGAGACACCTCGTGCCTTTGGCCCTTGCTCAGGCCCCTGCCTGGACTACCCTCTCCACATCTTGATCTGGCTGACTCATATGCCTCCTTCAAGGTATTACCCAGGTTGCAAGAAAGACTCCCCTGATGCCTCCTGTGCTCCTTGCCTGGCAGAAGCCACCCACTTTCTATCCAGCAACTCTGACACGCCCACCTCCATCTGCATGCATCTATGGTCCCTACCTTTCCTGCCACGCTACACTTCAGCACAGACGGTGCCTCAATAGACACCTGTTGGCACATAGATATAAATGCCTGAAAAGTGTCTGTTGAGTGAACGCAGGTATGATCACATCTATGCCTCAGCAGAATGACCTCTGTAGGCTTGACCGAGGCTCAGTGTGCAAGTCTGGAAGTGAGTGGAGAATACCCCTCCCCTTAGGGGACAAGTTAATACAAGTTTAATGTCACACTTGGTGCATTCAAGGCGATATATCAGAGGCCTGCATGGCAGGAGAGGCAGCTGGGAAACATCGGGGTGATTATCGGAAGGGCTTACTGGCCAACGGCTCTGAGCCAGGTAGGCGAGCGGCCATGAGCGTCCTACGGAAATGTGAAGAAAGGCGGGGAGTTTGCAGAGGAGACCTGTGGAGGACACTCACCTCCCCTACAGGTGAAGAGACGTTCAGATAACTCTCATGAGGGTGCACAAGAGGGCACGAAAACACAAAAGGCTGGACACAAAAGGCTGGACACAAAAGGCTGGACACAAAAGGCTGGACACGAGAAGGCCGTGTGGAAACCTAGGAAGGAGCTGCGGGTCTCCCTCCAGCATAAAGCACGTGAGCATTAAGTGAGGACAGGACAGGTCTGCAGAGGGTCCAGAGAGCTAACTCAGGGGCACCTGTTCCGTGCCCTCGTGCAGGTGAAGGAGCCGGGCTGTGGGATGCTCTGCTATCCACAAGAAGGCTGGGTAACCCCCCATCCATTCAAAGGTGAGCAGGTGCTGTGCATGCATCTGGGGTGCAGGCTCGGCTGGAAGGTGGAGGAGCCACATGACCTTAACTGGGGTGACTCGGCACCTTACTTCTGCTCCATCGTCTTCCTGGGACCCCTCAGAGCGTGGGCTCAGCCGCGCCACGGCACTGGCAGGGAGATAGAGGGAACGGAGGCACACAGATGCTTCCTTAAGCCTCTGCCTGCAGCACGTCCCGTGGACACACAGGCGGGTCCACTCTAAGGTGACATGGGAAAGGATGTGGGCACAGGGCGGGCGGAATACGGGGGCTTCGAACACTGTAAATCTGTTCTCTGTCACGCAGCAGGGCCCGGAAGGAGCTTTCTCCAACCGTAGCTGCCAACGCGTGTGTCAGATCTGGCTAGGAGAGGACAAACTGCTTTCGTCAGTCCAACGCAGAGAACTTAATATTGCAAGTCAGTCTCAAAGGTGGTGGAGTACTTGAAAAGCACACAGGGATGACAGAGGAGGGGCAGAGGTGAAGGCTGCTGGAACAGGTGTCTTCCTTAGGCTCGGCACGGAGAGATGGTGTTAATGAGACCCAGAAGCACGGGAAGAGGGGACCTCAGGAACTGGCCTCGGACCTCCAAGGGAGGACTCTGCCTGGTCGGTGCCAGGACCTCTGAGGGCACAAGGATGCTGGTCCGGGAGGTTCAAAAAGATGGGACGGTAGCCAACAGCCAAGTTCAACCAAGAGCTGTGGCTGGAGTAGGAGGCAGAAATCTCTGCTCTCTCTTCCTGCCTTGCCATGTCTCTCTAGCAGCCCCCCTGCTGGAAGCCAGGAGGTCAAGGAGATCGTGTCCTGTCTCGGACCATGTGAACTTGCCCATATTGGATCATCAGTTTCACTTGGGCCCAAACAGATATATTTCCCGAGGCCCAGCCCTAGCCTCACAGAGCGGACATTAAAGAACCAGTTAAGAACTGAAAGAAGTTAAAGAACTGCGAGTTAGAGAACCAGCGAGGCTCCTCCGGAGAAACGGTTTCCGAGTGTTAGTCGTTGGTCTCTGAGCTGCTTCAGGCCCCTCTGCATTTTCACAGTGACCCGACTCAGCCTGGAGAATGGAATACCACGTGAGGGAGGTCATACAGCCCGGTTCGGGGCATCCACGGGATTCCGTGTGGATTCCCAAGACTGCAGCCCAGTTTCCTGCTGAAGCCACGTCCTGGCTCCATTGGTGAGGACCTCAAAGGCTGGGGGTATGTGAAGCATCCACAAAGATCCCAGGCACGCTTGGACTGGTTCGTGTCTAAGAAGGAACGGGCAGCATCTTCAACTAGAGTGTCCGTGCCTTGGTAGAAATCTCCCTGGTTAAGAGGAGTGACGATTCAAGTGAAGAAAAACGGAGGGTGTTAGCAAATGCCCTCACACGGCACGTCTGACCTGTACCACCGCGGCTGCTGTAGGAGGTGGAGTGATGAAGCCTATCAAATGGAATACTTTTTTTTTTTTTTTTTGCAGTACGCGGGCCTCTCACTGTTGTGGCCTCTCCCGTCACGGAGCACAGGCTCCGGACGCGCAGGCTCAGCGGCCATGGCTCACGGGCCCAGCCGCTCCGCGGCATGTGGGATCCTCCCGGACTGGGGCACGAACCTGTGTCCCCTGCATCGGCAGGCGGACCCTCAACCACTGCGCCACCAGGGAAGCCCAACACATCATTTCTTATTGACATACAATGAGCATCTTTCAAATACACTGAATGGGCGATTCAACCAACCAGGAATGTGAACCAAAGGCTGTGAATGGAGTTCAGTCTCATTCGTGCAACATTTGGGGGGCGCGTGTAAGGGACGCAATGCACACATGTCTTAGATCCCACGGCCGCGCTGGGGAGGGGGGCTGGGAGTGAGAGAGGGAAGACCCCGTGGTGTGACACTGCCTACCTTCGCCCCTCCCCTCCTGGCCCCACCCCCCCGAAAACGCCACATCACCTGCTTCGTAGCTCCTATCCTCTCAGGAAGGCAGAGAGGCAACGTGGCAATATTCTAGCCAAGCAGAAAGGCAGGGATGGGGACGAAAAGTGGGGATCTCAGCAACACCAGGGTCAGAGCAGAAGGGAAAGCTAGGGTCCCCCGAGCCTGAGGGCCCAGGCTGCCCCTCCCTCCACGAGGAATCGGGGTGGAGGTGGGCCTCATACCCCTTCAAGGCTGACAAACCTGGATGGCCAGATAACCTGACCCCAAGAGCAAAGAACTGGAAGCGCATGGAGGAAAGCTCTGAATCTGGGGCGAGGATTGAGCCCACGACAAGCTATCAAGACACTCTGCCCGTATACTAAATATTTTCAGAGAGTTATTTTAGAGGACAAAATCTCCTAATTGACCGTAATGTCTTGAAATTCCCTCACTGTGTTATCTCATGAACACATTACTGCCCTGGTTATTTCCGTAACTTCTTTGCATATGACTTTGCCATCTCAGGAATTATGTAAGTTGTATGCTGCCCAAAATAAATAAATAAAGACACTCTGCCCACTGTCTCCGAGGAAGAGACCGACAACTTCAGGTCTTTATGTTTTACTCACCCTCTCAAATCATTCTCCCCGCTGGAAGATTAGACTTCAAAGTTGCCACTTATCCTAACTATAACTATGTAAAACTGGCTTATTTTAATAACTAGCTGTAGATGGGGATTAAGTGATTGGATAGGAGATACACATCTATTTGTACATAAAGCTAATAGTCTATTGGAAATATTACAGCAAAGTATTTTTCTCTTCCCTATAGTTCATGAGGGCCTGCCCACTGCAGCCAGTAACCCAGCGGATCTCACTACTTCAGAAGACACACGGCCCCAGGACAAAGAATTCAGAGCTCGATTTGGGTGGCAAAGTGGATGTGTTTCAATCTTCAGAGATACTCTAGTTTTGCATGCCAGGCATCGACAAGAAAGAAGAAGGTTTCCTAACTTCAAAACGTTTTCTTGATAAACCAAGAGCAAAACTTGGGAGTCTCGGCCCATCATTTTGTTACAAACAATCTCAAAGAGGAGACCCAAAAGTTAACATGTATGGAAAGTCCGAACCAGACCACCAGACAGGAATGTGAAATACAGGCTTGTCGGTGTCAGGAGGAAGAACCAAGGAGGAAAGGAGAGAGACAGAGAGTTGAGATGTGGGCGTGCTGAGCCCTCTAAGACCTTGAGGAGAAGGGGAGAGCCCCCTGAAAGCTGGGATAGATGTCCAAGGCAGAGGAAATCACAGTGGAGGGCGAGGGTGGCCTGGTTTGTCCACACAAAGAAACAGCTCCTGAGAAATAGGTCCAGAGGAACCTCCCAAACCTCTCGGTGCTCATCCTGTGCTCCGGTGAGATTCGATCATTCCTACCGGGAAGAGAGCTGAATGGTGGCTGATTAGCTTGTCTTTTGGATGGGGAGAGAAAATTACTCCACACTGGAGGCCTGCAGAAGAGAACGCCCAAAACAAGGAACAAATGGAAACAGGCACAGTCTAGGGAGCAGGAGAGCGGCCAAGGTGGAGCTTCCATGAGCAGCTCCATGGCGGGACCGGGGGAGGGACCAAGAAGCATCGCTCTCCTCCAGAGAGCTCACCCCAGGCTATGCCAACTGCAAGTACATGGGCATGGCCGGAAGCGGCACGAGAAGAGAGAAGAGATGCCTCACTTCCCAGGTCTCTTTCCCACCCCCAAGAAGCTACAGAGCCTGCCCCCAAACCCCGACACCGTTTTGAGGATGGGAAACAGCCTTTCGGTCGGGGTGAAGGAGGATTCCAACCCGGCGGGGTGTTTCAATCCTGAGTTGACGGGATATTTACCCAAAGTATAAAACCAGAAGCATTTGTGATCCCGAAAGGCAAGCTGAAGTTTGAGATTCTTCCCCTTCCCCCAGCACCACTGGACATGGGAGATTTGACGATAAGATGAGGCCACACAGAAAATAACGAAAGGTACTTTTTTCCCCCTGCACACACCTGAAAGGTAGTGTGAAATATTTTGACATACGTTTTGTTTTTGGCCCAGGAGTCTGCAGCGATTTCAAGAAGCTTTCCTTTAACTTTCGGGGCTTGTTCTGTGATTTATCCAACAGGCTGAATCCCAAGCCAGAGACAGACAACCCAGGTAACTGACAAGGCAGGCTCGATTCTCTCCTTTGCTGGGATTCTTTTTCTGAATTTCCCACAAGCCAATTCGGATGCAAATTCATCTGCCAACCTTACCCAAATGCATAGCCCTAAATTCCTCAAGTCTAGTCAGATATATGTTTGATGACTTCGTAAGCTGCAAGAAGATGGGTATACCGCTGACATCTAGGCACAAAGAAACTTGAAGTATCCAGTGAGAGTCCAGCTTTCCCAAGAGATCAGGCTGTGTTTTCAGAGCTGGTGGCGACATCGTAAGCTTGTGTGTCCGTAGTCACCACGAGTGTCTGCAAAAGCTATGCCCTTCCTGTGTATCAACCATGCATCCAACAATAGGATACAAGAAACATGTTAATAAGCACATAGATAACAATAATACATGGTATGCAGATATGATTATCCACACGTAGATGGTATGTCTGGACTCAGTCAACATGAGTGCTTGATGTGCAAGACTGTTGCTTTCAGGACGGTTTTCTCGGTGCGTAGCTTTTCCCTCAATATCCTTGGCCATCAACAGTGGGAACCTCGCGCAAAATAGAGTGGTTTGGTTTATATGAGAATACAATAGTACAGAACAGGAATCTGCTCCTGTCACACGTAACGCACCCTAAATTCCGTAGGGACAATGTCTGCATGACCACGGAGGGTATCCCACACGATAAGAGTAACGTGTAGTACTTAGAAAATGCAGGGCACTACACTAAGCACCTTGTATACAGGAATCATGTGCGCTCTTTTCAAGGTCATTGCCTGTTCTGGGTTTTGTTCTGATACAGTAACACATGCCTATGCATAAGTCTTTTATGAGCAGTAAGTTCTCAGAACACCCAGAGCCTGCCTGTCAGTTTTCTATGGCTGTGTTCACAGGAGTGCAGAATGCCAAGGTTAAAAGAGTCTCATCTACCACTTGGATTTATTTCAGAGATATTTATTCAGCGTCTATGGAATAATTACTGCACGGAGCAGCTGCCCGTTTGAGTGAAGGATTTGATTCCTCTTTGCCTCTGCTACTTTTGCGACATGATCAAACGGACATGCTTTTTCCCCACTTGCAGACAGATCCTGAATCTTACCCTACTTCTGAGAGATCTGAGAACCCGGGAATGTGAAAAAACACATTATCATTAAAAGGCCAGGCCAAAGGACCAACGTATAAGAAGGAAAAAACAGCCAGGCTTGTGCATATGAAATAGAGCGGCATCATTCCGTTAAAATTAGGTTACTGAATCTAACCATCTGACATATTTATTCCAATTAATTTCAATTAGGAAAAGCAAGTGTAAGTGGATGTGGAGAAGCACAGTTACCAGGCAGCTTGTCTGAGATCATTAGACACGATATTCATGTGTAACTATTAGTGTAACTAGTAGACAGTGAATCATTCCTTCCAACAGTCAGTGCTATTGGGTAGAAGTTATGGTGCAACAACCCTTAAATTAAATCTCCATTAAGGATTCTAATCAATCTTGACATGCACATGGGTTTTCTTTTTTCGGTTAAGAAAATTAATAATGCATAAGAATTACAGAAGCCAACTAAAGCAGTCTCCTTGAGAGCACTTTCACCCCCTTTTGGAATGCTGCACAAAGGAAGGCCAGGGAGGGGCCTAGACTTCTGCAGTAGACCTTAGTCATGAATATTCACGGCAGACTCCCAGCAGAAGTGCCCGACTGTGGCACATTTATCCTGGAACTTGAGATCTCCCACGAGTGGTGCCAATGAAGGAATTACAACCCTTTTTCTGAGGGTTCCAGACCTGCATGCCGTGGGGAGTTATCCAAAAGGAAACCGGACCTGTAGGGTCTTCTCCCAGGAAGAGTTTATTAAGAAGAAATGGTCGTCACGACCTTCCCAGGCCCGGACGGAAGCACAGGCCAGGATGAGCGGATGAGGTCAGGGTCAAGTTGTGTGGCGGGAGAGGTGAGAAGTCATTGAGTGCCGCTAGTGATTGATGCAATTTCTTTGAGAATGTTATGTTGCAGGAAGGAGGTAAGGTATGGGGCGAACTGAATTTTTAAGAAAAAATATTTCTCAGAGAGCAATGAAAGGGGAAAACGGTTATGTGAGAATATAGCATGGGCCTCATACACACAACAGGTACAGTTACTGAGAACTCAGTATGTGTGAAATGTCATACATAAATTTTTTCTAACATTTACAACACTCCTGAACAGTAATTTTTTTTTTACATATATTCATTCTTTTTCAGATCCTTTCTTCATTCAGGGAATATTGAGTAGAGTTCCCTGTGTTATACAAGCAGGTCCTTGTTGGTTATCTATTTTATGTATAGCAGTGTGTGTATGTTAATCCCAAACTCCTAATTTATCCCTCCCCACCAAGTTTCCCCTTTGGTAATCATAAGTTTGTTTTTGAATTCTGTGAGTCTGTTTCTATTTTGTAAATAAGTTCATTTACGTCATTTTAAAAATCAGATCACACAACATCTCATGCAGCTATATGTCCAAAAAAAGAAACAACCCGACCGAAAAATGGGCAGAAGACCTAAATAGACATTTCTCCAAAGAAGACATACAGATGGCCAAAAAGCACATGAAAAGATGCTCAACATCATCAGAGAACTGCAAATCAAAACTACAATGAGGTATCGCCTCACACGAGTCAGAATGGCCATCATCAAAAAATCTGCAAATGATAAATGCTGGAGAGGGTGTGGAGAAAAAGGAACCCTCCTATGCTGTTGGTGGGAATGTAAATTGGTGCAGCCACTATGGAGAACATAATGCAGGTTCCTTAAAAAACTAAAACTAGAACTACCATATCATCCAGCAGTAAATGTTTTTATTCCCATTTCGCAGAAGAGGGAACTGAGGCTCTGAGAGATGTCAGGGGTTATCACCCCCATTATCACCACCACACCCTGGTTACTAGAACTCCAGAGGTCTCCCATGTCTGCCAGGGTGTCAGGTCGGTGCTTCATCACAGAAAAGCACCCCAGGGACCACACAGCAAATTAGATCTTGGGCAGACGTGGAGTGATAACACCCAGGATAGAAAACAGTCCATAATCAGGAATTTATACAAATCTCCAAACCCCATGATGCAAAACAAGCTTTCAAATGAGAATGCAGGGCTTCCCTGGTGGTGCAATGGTTAAGAATCCACTTGCCATTGCAGGGGACACAGGTTCAAGCCCTGGTCCGGGAAGATTCCACATGCCACGGAGCAACTGAGCCTGTGCGCCACAACTACTGAGCCCGTGTGCCACAATTACTGAAGCCCAAACACCTAGAGCCCATGCTCCACAACAAGAGAAGCCACCACAATAAGAAGCCCGTGCACTGCAACAAAGAGTAGCCCCCGCTCGCCGCAACTAGAGGAAGCCTGCACACAGCAACAAAGACCCAACACAGCCAAACATAAATAAATAAATATCTTTATTTTTAAAAAATAAAAATAAAATAAAATGGGAATACAGCTGGGCCGTGAACATTTAGAAACACAACTATGTTTTAAGAGCGCTCCCTGATGCAAACTGGATTGATAAAAGGGCAATTATAAAGCACGTGCTTTTAGACGTATGTTGTTATTCAGTCAATTTTCATTTTAAGATCTATCTCTCTCTCGCTAGTACTGCTTTTATTTATAATTGCCAGTGTTGCCTGTGGTATATGTATCTTTATGAGCTTTTCAAGGTGTGTTTTAGGAGAACAGAATTAAAAGATTGTTTCCATTTGCTTCTCTTTCCAATTCACTCTTTTGTTATTACAAACACAAGGACAGCTGCATCCTCCACGGGGTTTATATGCTTAACTGTATCTTTACTTTCTTTACAGTTTCATTAGATGGTACACATTTCCTGATCTTTATTTAACACATATATATGGAATCTAAAAAAAAATGGTTCTGAAGAACCTAGGGGCAAGACAGGAATAAAGACGTAGACATAGAGAATGGACAGGAATAAAGACACAGACGTAGATAGTGGACTTGAGGACTCGGGGAGGGGGAAGGGTAAGCTGGGACGAAGTGAGAGAGTGAAATGGACATATATACACTACCAAATGTAAAATAGATAGCTAGTGGGAAGCAGCCGCATAGCACAGGGCGATCAGCTCAGTGCTTTGTGACCACCTAGAGGGGTGGGACAGAGAGGGTGGGAGGGAGACGCAAGAGGGAAGAGATATGGAGATATATGTATATGTATAGCTGATTCACTTTGTTATACAGCAGAAACTAACACATCATTGTAAAGCAATTATACTCCAATAAAGATGTTTAAAAAAAAACACAAAAAACAAAGATCTTCACAGTGTTTGGTATTTCAAAGTTTAGTGTAATATCCTAGGAAAGGCACAGACTCCTCAAAGAAGTATTGAATCTAGTTGAACAGACAGGTATTTGCAAAACAAGTAAATGCATACACTGCTGACACATAAATATTATTATAAGTAAATGAATAAAAGCTATAAGCAAATGAACAAACTACAAGTAAATTAAAAACAATGGCAATAACAACTGCACCCCAAACTCAGAAGGCTCTGAAGACCTGGGTTTGGCTAATTTGGAAGTAGCCAGTAAGTTGAGAAGTTTTGCTTTGTTTTGGTGTCCACAGAAGTGATTGGCGAGAAAGGCAATGATGAGTTGAGTTTTAGCTTCAGTGTTGATGGGAGAGAGCACAGGAGTTCTGAGTCAAGTACATGTTAACTTTTGTGATCTCGTCAAGCATCACTCAAGGATGCTGCTTGCTATATTCCAGAACAGTGGCTTTCAAAGTGTGGACCTTGGACCTCAGTAGTCTGGGAGATGTTTCACAGGGTCCCTGACGTTGTTTCACAACGTCCACCTTCATAATAATATGGAAATGTCATTTACCATTTTCACCTCGTTTACAATTGTACTGATGGTGCAAAAGTAGGGAGAACTGTTGGCACCTTAGCACTGACCAAGGCACTGATCCCAAACTGTACTAATATTCATCACTACCATGCTCTGGAATAAAAGAATGCCAGTTTCATTTCAGAATGTTGCTGATGAAGCTGTAAACATTGCTGACTTTCTTAAATATCTTGAGTACGTGTCTTTTCAACATTCTGCATGAAGAAATGGAAGGTATACATAAAGCTCTTCTCCTGCACGATGAAGTTTGATGCTTGTCTCCAGGAAAAAACCAAAAAGCGTGCTGTTGTTTGAGAAGTGCGGTAAACTAGTAGCTCCCATTTTTACTTGATAGAATGACAGACAATCTGTGGCCATTCAGACTTGGGGGTCTGGCAGACGTTTTCTCAGAAATGAACAAAAGTGAGCATGCCACCTCATGGAAAACAACTGACAGTATTTGTTGCCAGTGAGAAATTCAAGATTTCAGGAAAAAATCAGAATTTTAGAAACCTTGCATCTGCCACCATGAACTTGATGGGCTCCCCAAACTTAAATTTGTTCCCAATAAAATCAGTGGTGACGTTAATAAATGTGAGTTTTTGATCTTATATAATGAAATGTGTGAGTATTTGAAAGTCCTGCATAACTTAGTGAACGGATATGTTTTAAATGACTAATGCATAATGTTACAGGTCATGTGTGGGTAAAAGATGCGTGCAAAGTACTAGATGAAGAAAATGGATTTCATTGGTACAGTCACTATGGAGAACAGTACGGAGGTTCCTTCTAAAACTAAAAATAGAGCTATCACGTGATCCTGCAATCCCACTCCTGGGCATGTACCCTGAGAAAACCATAATTTGAAAAGATACGTGCATCCCAGTGTTCACAGCCTCACTATTTACAACAGTCAAGACATGGAAACAACCTAAATGTCCATCGATGGACGGATAAAGGAGATGCAGTATATATTTACAATGGAATATTACTCAGCCATAAAAAGAGTGAAATAATGCCATTTGCAGAAACATGGATGGACCTAGAGATTATCATACTAAGTGAAGTAACCAGAAAAAGAAAGACAAATATCATATGATATCTCTTACATGTGGAATCTAAAAGAAATGATACAAATGAACTTATACATAAAACAGAAACAGACCCACAGACATAGATAACAAACTTAGGGTTACCAAAGGGGAAGGGGGAGGGAGGGATAAATTAGGAGGCTGGGCTTAACAGATACCTACCACTATCTATAAAATAGACAACCAATGAGGACCTACTGTATAGTACAGGGAAATATATATATATATAAATCACTTTGCTGTACACCTGGACCTAACACAACATTGTAAAGCAGCTATACTTCAATTTTTAAAAATGAATTTTGATGTCACAAAGGAAAAAAAGTTTCTTGATACAGGTTCAGATCACATTTTTAATTAACCTGTAAGAATCTATCCATGACGAGTTTTGGTATAGTACTAAAGAAAAAATATCCACAATTATTTAATTATTTAAATATATTCACTTATTTAATTATCCTATCTTTTCCAACAGCATGCCTGTGGGAGACCAGATGTTCTTCATACCTACCAACCAAAACAATATATCGTCACAGACTGAATACATCAGCAGCTATGAGTATCCAGCTATTATTAAAAACAGAGATTAAAAAAATTTGCAAAAATGTTTAACGAAAAGTAATGCTGCATTTAACAATTTTATTTTGGAAACTATAGCTATTTTTTATAAACATGTTTTTATGTCCCTGTGAAATAGGTTTACTATTACGGTTACTTTTATACGAATGTATAAATATTTTTAGGTGTCTCCACTATGACTTCTAATGTGGTAAATATAAATATATATAATTCACGTGTATAAAATCTCTGTGGGGTCCTATGCCTAGCAGTGGGCAGGGAAGGTAGTTAACTGCTATGCTATACCATGATCGTTGATGTGAAGATTATTAACTTTATAAATAAAGGACTTATAAATACATTCATTTATAGTCATATAATTTACACTTTTTGTAAGCTACAATTACATAATCTTATTAAAAGCCTTTACAAATTAAGGACCCCCTCCATCTTCTTTTCACTGACCAAATCACTTTCCTCAAAATATCAGCCCCTCCATCTAACTTTTTCAAAACTGTCCCTCTGAACTCTACAATCACCTGAATGACTTCACGTGGTTAAGGACCCCTGTCTCTGTAAGGATGGATGGGGCCGGCAGACCCTCAGACACCCTCAGTGACTCCGCTTCCTGGTAACCCATTCCCTTGCACCATTGCCTTCCACTGCACGTAGGCTGCCTTGGTAATGTGCTTCTAACCAGAAGAACATGCAAAGGTGATAGGATGGTACTTCCATCATGATGTGTGAAAGATTATAACTTCATCTTGCTTTCATTTTTTTTTTTTTAAATTTTTATTGGAGTGTAGTTGCTTTACAATGTTGTGTTAGTTTCTGCTGCACAGCAAAGTGATCAGCTATACATATACATATATCTACTCTTTTTTGGACTTCCTTCCCATTTAGGTCACCACAGAGCACTGAGTAGAGCTCCCTGTGCTATACAGTAGGTTCTCATTAGCTATGTATTTTATACATAGTATTGTTTACATGTCAATCCCAATCTCCCAGTTTATCCCACCACCACCCCCCTTTCCCCCTTGGTAACCATACGTTTGTTCTCTACATCTGTGACTCTATTTCTGCTTTGCAAATGAGTTCATCTGTACCATTTTTCTAGATTTCACATATAAATGATATACGATATTTGTTTTTCTCTTTCTGACTTACTTCACTCTGACAATTTCTAGGTCGATCCATTTCTCTGCAAATGGCATTATTTCATTCTTTTCTATGGATGAGTAGTATTCCATTGTATATATGTACCACATCTTCTTTAACCATTCATCTACTGATGGACAATTAGGTTGCTTCCATGTCCTGGCTATTGTAAATAGTGCTGCATTGGGGTGCATGTGTCTTTTTGAATTAGAGTTTTCTCCAGATATATGCCCAGTAGTGGGATTGCTGGGTCACACGGTAGCTCTGTTTTTAGTTTTTGAAGGAACCTCCATACTGCTCTCCACAGTAGCTGCACCAATTTACATTCCCACCAACAGTGCAAGAGGGTTCCCTTTTCCCCACACCCTCCCCAGCATTTACTGTTTGTAGATTTTCTGATGATGGCCATTCTGACTGGTTGCTTTCAAGTTTTTAAAATTTCTTTTGCCTTCTCAGGTCACACATTGGGAAGAAGAAAACTTCCATGCTGGAGTTCCCTGATTGGAAAGGAACAAACAAACAGCTGGGGAGGAACTTAATTTTCCAACAACTATGTCAGGTGACTCTTTCCCCAGTCAAACCTCCAGATAAGATCCCAGCCCTGATTGACACATGGATTGCAGCCTAGTGAGACATCATGCAGTAAAGGACCCAATGCCTGGGTCCGTGATCCACACTGACTGTGAGGCAATAAACGTGTGTCACTTCAAGCCATTTAGTTTGTGGTTTCTTGTCATGCAGTCATACACAACTATTACAATGAGTGTGTGGGGTTTCTCCTTCCATGTAAGTCAGAGTAGGTATTGATGTGAGTAACACTTAGGAAGAATTACCTATCATGGTTTGCATTAACTGATATCTTTAATTGCTCATGACCTGGAGGTCAAAGTGCCTCAGATATAGCAAGTGTTTAAGAACGCTTCATCAAACTACTGTAAAACAGACTCAATTTATTTCACAAATGCACGTAAGCCTCTGTGTTAGATTCTGCATATGAATATCAAGGTGATCAGGGTGCTTTCTGAGCTGGTGTGATTTAGCATTAGTGGTAGGAGCAGACTTGCAAATAAGCGTCTATAATTAAATATCGCACAAAGTGAGATACTGCATGAAGAGGACATTAATAAACACAATGTCACAATAATACCTTGAGGGAAGCAACAAAGCAAACATTGCTTTCCAGAGACAGAGTTTGCATTTTGAAAAATCTTCGGCTTTTTGTGGTAAGTCAAATGCCCCCCTACAGATGTCCACACCCTAATCCCTTGTACTCATGAACATGTCAAGTTACAGGACAATTACATCTGCAGATGTAATTAAGGTTACAGACTTAAGATATGGAGATAATCCTGAATTACACAGGTTGACCCAATCCAATGACATGAACCCTAAAAAGCCGAGAACTTTTTGTAGCTGAAGTGGGAGAGACATGGCAGAAGCCAGAGAGATGGGAAGCATGGCAAGGACCCAGTGTCCTGTTGTCAGTTTGAAGACAGAGGGGGCAACATGGCAAGGAATGCAGGGGTCCATAATGAGCTCAGAATGCCATTGCTACTGGCTGACAGCCAGCAAGGAAATGGGGAACTCAGTCCTACAGCCAGAAGGAGGTGAATTCTGCCAACCACCGGAATGGCTTTGAAAGCCGATCCTCCCTCTGAGTCCAGATAAGATCTTGGGCCATCCATCACCTTGAGTTTAGCCTTAGGAAACCCACCGCACAGAAACGAAATGACGCCACCCTGTAAACTTCTGACCCTTATATCTGGGAGATAATAAACGTGTGATGGTTGAAGCTGCTAAGTTTGTGATAATTTTTTTATGGCAGGATTAGAAAAAACGATACCGACTTCGGTGGTTGGGGGAAGGAGAAAAGACATTCCAAACAGTGGGGATCTGTTAGCATGAGGCAAGATATATGGCCGCGGCCAAGGAGAGGAAACGACAAGTTATCTGATGCGGTCAGAACATAAGAAATATGGAGAGAAGAGGAAACAGAGACAGGAAGATAAGGCTCGGGAATGAGTATCGAGAAAGAAAGTCCCAGCATTTGTCTGAAGAATAGATGAGAGTGGGCGAGAATCTGTGGGAAGGGTGATCCATCAGAAATAATCTAGATAAGACACGACACGATAACCCTAAACTAAGAGAGCGGCGTTTGCAATCAATAAAAGTGTACCAGTTCAAGAGACATTTCTAAAGTGGAATTGACACGACTCGATAAAAATTCAATGCACTCTTGCGAGAGAGAAAAGACGACTCCCAAATTTTGAGGCGAAAGGAATCAGCAGACGGTCATGCCATTAGCCACAAGGAAGAGGAGGGCTGCTTGTTTTTTTTTGTTTTCTTTCCTTCAGGGAAAGGGGAGGTTAATTCATTCTGTTCGGAATGGGTCGGGTTTAACGTGTGTAGGGAGTAATTTGTAACACTGACTGCAACTTGGGGTAAAAGTAAGAGCTGGTGGGGCGGGGGAGTGGTGGGAGGGTTGGGAGTCATTTCTAAGAGGAAGTAGTTATAGCCGGGAAGTGAATATAAGATAAGACATGAGAAACCTCAAGGGGAAAATCCCTACACTCAACAGAAAGGCAGCAGTAGGTAGGATAAGGGAGAAATGGTGGGAAAACAGAGAGCTCCTCAGAGGAAAATGAGGGATGCGATGAACTTAGAGGGGAACTCAGAAGGATGGTTTCCCAGACCCACAACGAGGGTTTTAAAAAGGAAGAGCTGCTTCGCAGCGGCACGTGGCCTAGAGAACTCCACGCGGAAGAACACGCGAGGCGGCTATTCCTGTTAGCAACCCAGAGTGCGTCAGGCCCCTTTGAAAGGGGCGCTCCAAGCGCAGAGCGCGGAAGGTGCTGTGTTTCAACGCTGGAGGGTGGTCCACGGAGGGTGAAACCAACGCAGGTGCACTTCTGCACGATGACGTAGCGAGGTTTCACGAGGCAACCAGGAATGGGATGGAGCGTTCGTGGACCAGGCAGGGAGGACTAGGGGGAAGCTTGAGGACAGGGAAATCTGTGCGAAGGAAGAGGCTGGACTTCCAAAGGAAACATCCGGGTGCGTCAAGATCCTAGAGAGAGGGCGGTGAGTGCATTCCAACGCGGAAGAGCCCAGCAGGACAGCGGAGCGTCTCGAAGGAGTCTGCCAAGACAGAAGGAAGACGCAAGGGCACAGAGAAGATTCGAGGGGAAGCGTGCAAAAGCTGAAGGAGAGTCATCCAACAGAGCTCCGTGTTCTCAGTTCGGTAAGCGTTAGAGAGGCGAAAGGGACCAAGGCCTGGAGAAGTGAAAACTGTGGCCGCGGTGTAAACAGCTGCCGTGGCGGATGGGATAGACCCTGCAGTAGGGATGCAGGGTCTCCCAGAGGGCGGGCCAAGGATGCGGGGTATTTGTGGACGCCAAAGAGCGTGGGGCTTACGTTCCAGATGCTGCAATCGCTTTGCTACACCCGTGTGTGTGTGTGTGTGTGTGTGTGTGTGTGTGTGTGTGTGTGTGTGTCTTCATCACATCACTGTACAACCCTCCAAGGTGGCAGCCCTACGTACGTCCACCTTGCAGGAGGGCAGCCGGGGACAGGGGCACACAACTAGTAGCCATGGACTTTTAAAAGCAGGTGTGGTACCCAGCAAGCCCCTGTTTCTGCAACAGTCTGAGGCAACGAGGGAGAAAGGGGAAGAGAGAGAGAGATTGCCCAGGGAAGGATGACGACTACAGAAGTATGGGGTAAGAAAATGAGTGAGGATTTTGTCCAGAGGGGACTGCTGGCTTCACCCAACTCAGTCAAAACCACGCCTTGGCCAAGGGACAGTCCAGAGAACAACTTTCCTTGATTGGACACGTATTCCTTCTCCTGATTCTGCTGTAGCTGTTCCCCCATAGGTACAGCTTCATTTCTTTCTCCTGTAGAGCTGCCCCCTCTCCAGCAATATCCAAAGGTGGTCAGCAACTGAATCGATGCAAACCCCTGGCTTGGTATCAATGCATGTCTTAATGTAAGTCCAATAGCTATTCTGGGGCTGTTGAGAATCTTACATCATAAATGGACCAATTAACACAAAAAAGACACCATGTATCAAACTCCTATTTCCTTCACCTGGACATACACCCTAATGGGTCTCTCTGAACGGCAGCTAATACAGAGGCTAAGGGTGTGACATCTGAGTGACACTGCCACGTGCAGACTGCAGCTCTAACCCTTATGTACGTGGAGGCTTGGGGCAAGGGACTGTCCTTTCCAACCCTCAATTTCCACATCTGGGAAATGGGATGAAATGCCTGGTCATGCTTTTTGAGAAATAACGGAGTCAATATATGTAACGCTTTTAGAATGCTGCCTGGTACCCAGTAAACAGGCAATAAGCATTAGCTAATTCTGATTGAAAAAAGGTGGGGCTCGTGTTTTTTGGTAACTATCAGATATCCTCTTGAGACAACTCCGGTTGGGTAGTCAGGTCACATTATTGTGAGAGTTCACGGAAATTTCATGCAAGGCAAAGAAAGGAAACCAAGGAAAGCCAGCCCTGGGGGTTCTAGAAATGGAGCCGTGTATTTGCAGAAGAGATATCTTTTCCTCTCTCATTCTCTCCGCCTCCTGTTCAGCTTTTCTGCTTCTCCACTTCTCTCTCACCTGTTCCCCTCCATCCTCTCTCCCCACTGTCTCCCTCCATCTACCCAGCTTCTCTCTCTGCTAACTTCAGCACCGGGTGGCTGCCAATGGCAGCCCAAGACAAGACTCTCCACGTTGTCCCAGCTGGAACTCTTCCAGCCACATGCCTCAGAATCTTGGGTTCTGTGAGGTTCACATTCCTGGCGAGAAACTGGACTGGCTCAGCCGCTGCCTTCATACCCAGCCCGACAGATGGTCCCTTTCTCATCAGCCTGTAGACGCATCCTTCATCTATTCCTATTCCTAGCTGCTTGTATGTATAGTTAGGGGGCGTGGAGCTGAAGTAAGAAGGTGGTTACCAACGGCAGCCATGGGTGTGGCCTCTGAACAGGGGCTCTGGGCACGGGTTGCTCTAGGAAAGAGTTCTAGGTAGAGCAGTTCCCTTGAAATCCATCTAGTACGTGCTGTCACACGTGGGATTTATAATCACTGCCACTCCGCATCGTGCCATCCTTTATTTGATCGTGGAGCGTTATATATGATGCCTCAGCATCAATAAGGAGAAGGAAGGAACAGCCATCTTTCCTCCAAGATATATGGCTGGCACAGATGTCATATCTCAAGACAGAAACCCATTTGTTGCATCTGCTGTGGCTTGAATTCATTTACAATCCTAATGTGATTGAAATTTGCCTTGTGACATGATACTCCAGCCTCTTGTAGAGATGCTGAGCGCAGAGGGGAGTGGGAGAGGGGCAGGGAAGACACGGGAGCCGGCCACCTTTGGAGAAGGGTCATTTCCTCCTACCTCCCAGGAGAAAAATGAGCCTTTTGTAAAAACGAGGCTTTCAGTCCTGCAAGGGAGATTCCGAGTACATGCTTTACTTTTCTTCTCTGAAGCACAAAAAAAGTATAATTCTCTGAAACATGACAAGCATTTCTGCATCTTACAGAACAGTGTATAGAAGGGGGTATTTTATCCCTTCCAGGAAAATAGGTTTGAGCATCATTTGTGTATATGGTGACATACTGACTGACTTACTTTAAGGACAAAACCTTGTACTTTTCTGTCCATCATCCTTTCACTCAACTGAACCACGTAGGCTCTGAAGCCGCCAAGGGGGTGCAGCACAGAGTTTGCTGTTGCTATAGTTTAATTTCTGAGAGGCATTTTAGCCCCTTTCTTAAAACCTCTCAAGGCCTGCCTCCTTACACTCCAATTTTCAGCCTTCATAAACAACACACACAAAAGCATCCTTAAACACATACAGACACACACACACACGTGCATGAACTCAGACACACGCAGGGGTACACACATACATCAGCATGTAGGCATGAGAACATTAAAGGGCTTGCAATTGCTACGCTCCTCTCCAAGCTTCTGCCCACAGTTCCATCACTGCTTTATCCACCTGCTGAAAACTGCCTCCCTCAAGTGAAGTACCTTTTTTTCTCACCTGTAAATAGAGACAATAATTACTCCCTCATGTATGAAACTAAAATGACAATGGAAACGAGGCTGATGACAGGCTGGAATGTAGGTCATCAGGGAGGGCAGCAGAGGCTGCCAGTGGCGCCAATATCTATTCCGCACCCCTTTCATAATTATAGAATTATTATCTGAGCACAGAGCTGCCGTGATAAAGACTACATTTCCCAGACTACTTTGTGGCTTAGTTTGGTCATGTGACTGCATTCTAGCCAGTGTGAAATGAAAGTGAAGGGACCTCCCTGGCGGTCCAGTGGTTAAGACTTTGCCTCCCCATGTAGGGGGTGCAGGTTTGAACTAAGATTCTATATGCCTCTCGACCAAAAAACCAAAACATAAAACAGAAGCAGTATTGTAACAAATTCAATACAGACTTTAAAAATAGTCCACATCAAAAAAATCTTTTTAAGAAAAAGAAATGAAAGTGAAACATGGTCCAAATTCCAAAACATGCTCGTGAATCGTCTCGGAAAACGGCATCTGAAGGATGACAAAAAAACAGGATGGGAGGGTTTCTCTGAACCCCTGAGAAAGTCTTAACAGAAAGCCAGTCCTAAACCAGCCACATTCAACATTGTGTAAGTCACATTTCATTTGGGTCAGAGGCCTTGAGCCCTTCAAAAGATCACCCAGCCTAAGAGAGAGCTTGTCCTCTTCCCTGGGTGTTTCTTGACGTCTCTTCCTTATCTCCCTCTCCGCCCAGGAAGTCCTCAACCGTCACCTTCCCTGGAGTTCTATCTGCACCCCTGCAATCACTCTCTTCATTGCTAGCCACCTCCTCTGGGCTAATCTCTGGGAAGAGAGACCCCATCAGGGACTGTTCTGATCCCTGGGTGGGATGGAGAAGCAGAGTTGGTGTCTGTGTCTGTGACCTCAGTTCTAGTCTGAGGCAATCCCCCCACACCCCTCTCTCTCACAGAATCTGTCCTTTAGACCCTGGAGAGGGTCGTGGTGGTCCCAGCCACACACCGTGCACACTCCTACTCCAGGTCTCTTTCTTCTGTTTTATTAATTCATGGATTGATTTTATGTTAACTAGTAACATATTTCTTCCACAGCCTCACTGACTGCCTTCTAGGTGCCAGTCTCTGCACTTGGCACTGGGGACACAGCTGTGATGTCTTGACTTGTGTGGAACTTACATTCCAGCCGGGTGCAGGAGGGTCCACGAAGCACCACCATCAACTGGGTGGTGCTAAGTGCTATGAAGAAGAAGAACTCAGGGTGAGGAGGAAAACCAGTGGAGTCAGGGCAGGTGACACAGGAATAGAAACCTGAAGAGACCGCACCATGACCTGCTTCCACCAACCACACACACTCGGAGGGGGCTCTGGAAGCGCTTATGCACTTCAACCTACAAGGAGTGTGTGTATGCTGGGAAGAGCAGAGGGAATTGGTTCCCGGGCTCAGTCCCTAGTCCCTAGACATCAAGAAGTGGAGGTCAATCAGTGGCGAGCAACATTTTCTCTAGAAGTATTCGGTGTATCCGCTACACGGATCCTTCCCGCTGCACTGACCCTTGCTATATAGCCTCTAAGCCATATCCTGTGGCCTTCTGCGACGTTTCGAGAAATAATGTCTTTTAATATAGACTCTGTACGTATTGTTGCAACCTAAGAATCCTCCTTGCTCATGACATCGATTTCTGAAATACAGGTTTTCTGAATTTGCGATCGCCGCGGAGCTGGTGGTGACTCCTTTCTCTCAAAACTTTTTCTATTGAATTATGTACTATCAAACCTTTCTGCCAACAGCTCACTGGGACGTGACATGGTCCCCAGAGGACACTAATGTAATTGTTCACGCAAATTCAAATGGGGCCTCTGAAATAAGATGACAGAACTCAGTCATGGGGTCGTTGGCCAGATCACCCAGAATGTTCAGGTCATTTCTAAAAAAATATTTCCCCTGTACTATCAGTAAAATGAGAATGTGGGAATTCCTTGCTGGTCCAGTAGTTAGGACTCCACGCTTTCACTGCCGACGGTGCAGGTTTGATCCCTGGTCAGGGAACTAACATCCTGCAAGCTGTGTGTCACAGCCAAAGATAATTCTTTTAAATAAATAAATAAAAGCATAGAGCTGTTAGCAACCTCATTTAAAAAACTGAGAATGCAATATAAAAAATTCTATAGAGAACTCACAGGCACCCTGACAGTCTGTAGATTACAACTGAGAAGCAGTGCCCCAGGGTACATGCAAAATCTTTACAACTGTCCTGGGTCCCACAGTAGGAAGCATCCTTGCTTTTCCCTCATCTTCTACATCTGGTCAACCACCAAGTCCTATCCACTTCATCTCCTAAAGAAGTTTTCAATCTGTCTACTTTTCACATTCTCCAGTGCTACACCAAAGACTCTGTTCTCCTCTGCACTGCACTGAGAATGGTCTTTCAAATGGGATCAGACTTCTGCCCTTATTACAATCCTCTAATGGTTTCCCAATGACTTTAGACGACAGGACAAGCCCTTCAGTGAGACTCCCCACACTGTGGTCCTTGCCTATCCTCCGTCTCCAGCCCCACTTCCCCCTACTTGTTTCAACTATGCTCATGAACTTGACATGCTCTGTGATGGTTAATTTTATGTATCAACTTGGCTGGGCTAATTAGCTACACGTTATTTTCAGGGTGTGTCTGTGAGGTGTTTCTGGATGAGATTCACATTTGAATCAGTGCTCTGAGTGAAGCAGATTGCTCTCCCACTGTGATGGGCTTCATCCAATCAGTTGAGGGACTGAATAGAACAAAAAGCAGAGAAGGACTTGACCTGCAATTGCTGGTTTAAAAATGGAGGAACTGGGACTTCCCTGGTGGTGCAGTGGTTAAGAATCCGCCTGCCAACGCAGTGGACACGGGTTCAATCCCTTGTCTGGAAAGATCCCACATGCCACGGAGCAACTAAGCCCACAAGCCACAACTACTGAAGCCCGCACGCCTAGAGCCCATGCTTCACATCGAGAAGCCACCGCAATGAGAAGCCCGCGCACCGCAATGAAGAGTAGCCCCCACTCGCCAAAACTAGAGAAAAGCCGGTGCGCAGCAACAACGACCCAACACAGGCAAAGATAAATAAATTAATAATTTATTTTTAAAAAATGGAGGAACCCACGTGGAAAGTATGAGAAGGAAATTAATCCTGCAAATAACCACCGAGCTTGGAAGACGATCTCAAGCCGCAGGTGAGAACTATAGTCAGTCCCAGATGATACACTGATTCCATGCTGTGAGATGTACGGCAGAAAACCCAGCTGAACTGTGCTGGACTTTAGGTTACAGAACTGTGAATCGGTGCATGGGTATTGGTTATTGGTATTGGCTGCTAAGTTGGTGGTGATTCACTGCATAGCCATGGAAAATTACCTATGGGAGAAGTAGACTTTCTTGCCACCTGCTTCAGCCAATGAAATGTGAACAGAAATGACTGTTCCAGGGACAGATCTGAAGAGCGGCATGTGTTTCTTCTTGCCCCTCTGGGTGCTTCTGTCCTCTGCCCCTTGAGCCTGGATCCTGAGTGCAACACATGGAGCAGAGCCACACTGGATGACCCACAAACCAACGAGCAGGAGAACAAATGTGTATTTTCATGCCACTGAGTAGAGCTGGTTGTTATGCAGCATTATTACGGAAATAACTGACTAATACATTGCCATTGCCAAGCCAAAGTCTGCAGGTCTTGGGCCAGAGTTGATGTATTTATCTGAAGGTCTAATCCTGTGGTTTTCTGACACATGGAATTAAACAGAACAAGGCACTTGCATCAAAGAGCAGAAGACCAAAGACTGCCAACAAATGGCCTCAAAACCAGGAAACTGACAAGAGTATGAAAATAAAGCCATTCAAGTAAAGGTCTGTCCTGAACCAGAACCACTGAATCTGAATGCCACATGCTCAAGGTATGTCGGTATTTACAGAAAGTAACCACATCATAAATGCCTAAGAAATGTTACTTTTCTAAGTCACCAAATTTCTGAAGCTCATTAATTAGCAATCTATATAAAATTGAGTCCTTCTGTGATATTTCTAGCAGTTCAGTAAGTGATTAAAAGCCAGGCGCTCAATTCTGGATGCCAGAGTGAGGACATTATAGCTCAGACCGGTTCTACTTAGAAAACCTACACCTTCTTCAAAACAACAAGCCTTAGAAAAATTGTTTCATCATGTCTTTTATCCCTTAAATGCAAAAACAGCTCACACAATACAGGAAGAAGTAAACAATCAATTTGATTGAAGGGGTAGAACAAACGCATACGAATTTTTTTTTGGCCAGTTTTTAAGGCTTTAATTCTACGGCTAAAGTTTAATTATCATTCACAAACCCCCAATTCTGTGATCTCTGAGATACCTGAAAGTTGAATATATGTTATGTAGCTTTTGGAATGATTTTAATTAGGCCAAGGCCTTGTTCCTATTATTATCTTCCAACCCAACATGAGTTTAGCTATTTTAAGCCTGTGTTATCTGCAAAAAAAAAGTACTTTTTGCTTTGTTGCTCCACTATTTTTATTCCGAGAGCTAGTTAAGTTTGCATTCTGATTTTCTATTGCTAAAAATCTAACTTTCCAAATACACCAATATATCATTTGGGATCTAGAACCCAGGGAAAGTTCAGAATCTGCTATTATTGGATATTCCATGAGAGATTTATTTCAAAGTAGCACAAAGAAAAATTAGATACTGTCCACTAAAGGAAGAAGTGGATACAAATGTACACGACACAGTTATTTCATTGAGATTTTTAGGTTAATGAGAAATTAAATACATACTTTGTATATATAACTTTAGATCAGCGTGTTTCTATGGAACAATTCTTTCTAAGAGAGCCATTTTTACATGGGTAGTTTGGACCACTGTGAATGGTAGCTGAGCTGCTAGAGGTCTCTCAAGAGGAGAGTGTCCAAAAATGTGTCCTTCTTTGAAAGATCATATTTTCACCTTGACTTATTAAGAATTTTTTCAGATTGCAGAAATCATTGGATCGTATAAAGGAGGCATAAAGAGGTTCTGATAAAGACTCATGTAGGGATGGGGGGGTGGCAAAGAGAGAATCATAGCAGCTAGTGAGCATGACTTGGGGAGGGGCCACAAATTGTCATTCAAAGGGAATAATTATGTGCAGTGGGGGAAATCCCACAGCAGAGTTGAGACCCATGAGCCAAACTGGAAGACTGAAGGAGAGCTGAGGGTGAAAGTTGAGAGCCGGGTTAAGTATTCAGAAGCAGATCAAGGAGACTGGCCAGAGTCTGTGCACCTGAAGCTGCCAGGTGGAGCCCCTGAGAAGCTGGACAGTAGGACAACGATGCCCAGAGATCTGGAGAAGGGGAATGGATTGGAGCTGAGTATGGCCACAGTGCACACCTCCTGGGGGCACTGCTCACACTGGACTCTCTGCTGGGCTCCAAAGGGGAGTCTTGTTCACAGAGGCAAAGTGAGATACACTCCCTGGAGTGGGAATGGCTCTTCCTTGGGGTTGAATATCCTATAATAGCAGATTCTGAACTTTCCCTGGGTTCTAGATTCAAGTCAGGAACAGAAAACACACTCTGGGCAGGAGACTTCACTCCGTCCCTCGGGATCCAGGAGGAGAGGAAGGGGTCACGTTGCAGCCCAATGATCACTACGCTGTGTGCATGTGTGTGTTGAAGACCTTAGTTTTTAGAGAAGTTTTAGGTTCAAAGCAAAATTGAACAGAAGGTATAGAGATTTCCTACACACCACCTGCCTTCACACCTGCACAGCCTCCTCTATTATCTACACCCCCCCACTAGATGGTACATTTGTTACAACTGATAAACCTATGTGGACACATCATCATCACCCTAAGTCCGTAGTTTACACTAGGGTTCACTCCTGGTCTTGTACCTTCTGTGGGTTTGGACAAATGTATAATGACACAAGGACCCACCATTATAGTATCTATTCTGTATGAGTAGAGTTTCCATTATAGTATCTATCCTGTATGAGTACAGTTTCACCACCCTAAAAAATCCTCTGTGCTCTACTTATTCACCCCTCCCTTCCATCCCCTGGTGCCCACTGATCTTTTTACTCTCTCCATGGTTTTATGTTTTCCAGAATGTCACAGCGTTACAATCATACCGTAGGTAGTGTTCTCAGATTTGCTCCTTCCACTTAATAATAAGCATTTAAGGTCCCTCCATGTCTTTCCATGCCTTGATAGCTCATTTCTTTTCAGCACTGAATGAGATCCCATTGTTTGGATGGACCACAGTTTATTTCTCCATTCACCTACCGAAGGACACCTTGCTTGCATCCATGTTTTGGCAATTATGAATACAGCTGCTGTAAGCATCCCTGTTCAGGCTTTTGTGTGGATGGAAGTTTCCCACTCCTCTGGGACCACTCTGCTTTTAAGCTGGTTGGGCAACGTGTGCAGTGACGTGGGAGAATGGACAGGGGGGACTGGCCTCGGGTTCGATGCTCCAGAGATGGTGGCAGGTATAACCTTCCCAGTGTACAGAGAAGATGAAACATTCCTGTGAAGGTTTCAGGCATTATTCTCTTCACATGAGATGTAAAGATGAATAAAACTCGGCTCCTCCCTCAAGGGGCTACAAGTCTGAAACCCATCTCGTTGAATCCACATCTTGCAGAAGACGCAATAGCAGTGGTTATGCGTTAACATGGGGAAACAGTATGTTTCCTAGAGAGGAGATAACTGAACCGAGAATTCTAAGATAAATCGTGGCTCCTCAATTTGGGGAGACGAGTCAGTGGGTAGAGAAGGGGGCATTCAAGGCATGAAGAGTAGCTGGAACATAGCTGGGGTTTGCTCATCAAGGCAAACAAAAAACAAACAAACAGCACCATCAAAAGCCCAGGACTCCATCCTAAAGACGGTGTAAAAGTTAAACAATTTTGCCATAAGGTACATGGAGAGAGTCAACTTTGAATCACTGAAGGCTAAAAGAGAGCTACTTTACTTTCTTGTTTCTTAAGTTATTGAAATAATGGACCTCATTTTTTTTATTACAATACAATTCGCATCTCATAATAGTTAGCATTTTATTTTATTTTTTTTTTAACTTTTTTTTTTTGCCGCACCATGCGGCCTGTGGGATCTTAGTTCCCCAACCAGGGATCAAACCTGTGCCCCCTGTACTGGAAGCACGGAGTCTTAACCAATGGACTGCCGGGGAAGTCCCAGTTAGCATGTTAACAGTGACAATTTGGTGGCTTTCAGGATAGTCACAAAGTTGTGTGATTATCACCGCTATCTAATTTCAGAACATTTTCATCAGGACACAGAGAAACCCTGCATCCATTAGAGGCCACTTCCCAGCCACTCTCAGCCTCTGTCTTAATCCTTTTGAGCTGTTATAAGAAAAATACCGTAGACTGAGTAGCTTCAATAAAAATTTATTTTTCACCATTTTGGACGCTGGGAAGTCCAAGATCAAGGTGCCGGCAGAATCCGGTGTCTGGTGAGGGCCCTCTTCCTGGTTCACAGGCAGTGTCTTCTTTCTGTGTCCTCACATAGTAGCAGGAGGGAGACAGAAGTCTTCAGGGTCTCTTTTAGAAGGGCACTACTTCCGTTCATAAGGGCTCCCACCCTTAGGACGTGATCACCTCCCAAAAGCCCCATCTCCCAATGCCATCCGACTGGGGGTTAGAATTTCAACAGAAGAAGTTTGGGGAGTCATAAATATTCAGTCTGTTGAACCCTGGCAACCTCTAATCTACTTTCTGTCACTATGGATTTGCATATTCTTGAAATGTCTTAACAGAATCATAGAATATGTGGTTTCTTGGCTGTGATTTTCTTCTCTTACCACAATGTTTTCAATGTTCATCCTCAAGGCTGCATGTTTCAGCACTTTATTCTCTCCAGGTAAAGGCTCTTTGCACTAGGCAAGCTCCAAGTCAGGGCAAAAAACAGACAAATAAACCATCCCTCAGGAATGAGGATTTGCTAGAGCCCAGGCTGTTCCTTCCCTCTGCTGCCTGCTAGGGACGCCGGGGGATGTTGTTTTTCAAGGCTGGAGAATGGTGGATCGCACTCGGCAAGTTAAAATACCACCAAGCTTACTGTTTTTTACTGAGATTCAACCATTTTCCTCGAAGAATTGCTGCAAGCCTTTGGTTAATTTCCAGATTCCTGTAAAAGTTATCTCTGACAACTTTTTCTAGCTGTCTCACTGATTTTATGGAGAAGGGAAATTTTGGAGGTCCTTACTCTGCCGTTTTCACTGCTGTCCATATCATTTCCATTTGCTTTCATTGATAAAACTGTATGAAGTAGATTGTAACGCTAGCCACAGATTTCCCCTCCCTTGTGCGCACGTCCTGTTGCAATGTGAACTTGCAATTATGCCCCGTAAGTGCGGAGGTCTGCTTATCAACGTTTTGCATCTGGGTTTGGCCGCAGAACCTGTCTGCAATGGAAAGTGGCAAACACACAACAGCAGATGCTTGCGAACTCTCTGCACCTGGGCTTGCCCTTGCCTTCCGATGTTGAAACCACCGGCACGGCAGCCTTGAGGACAAGCCTGGACCAGCCTGCTGGAGAATGAGGGAGCCACATGGAGAGGGGCCCTGGATGTTGCCAACCTTCACGGATGAAGCCATAATAAACCAGTCAGCCCAGCTGTTCATCCACCAATTACAGATGCTGGAGCCAAGATCTACGGAGATAATCCTCACCCCACTGGGCCCCACCTAAATGTCAACCTACAAAATCAGGAGCTAAGTAAGTGCGTATTGTATGAAGCCACTAAGTTTTGAGACGGTGTGACACACAGAGAACCCTGATACCATCTGTCTGTTCATCATCTTTACTCTTTACTCCTATGAAAATACAGATACTCTGGAGAAAAATGTAGCCATTTACGTAGTCTATCTTGCAACATTAAAATGGTTACGTTCTGATCAGGGATGACTAGGCAAACTTTTATGTTTATTTATTTATTTTAAAAATATTTATTTATCTTTGGCTGCACACGGGTCTTAGTTGCGGCACGTGGGATCTTTAGTTGTGGCATGCGAAGTCCTAGTTGCGGCAGGTGGGACCTAGTTCCCTGACCAGGGATCGAACCCGGGCCCCCTGCATTGGGAGTGTGGAGTCTCAGCCACTGGACCACCAGGGGATATTGTGAGTGCAATTGTGTTTGAAGATGAGCACGACGGTGACGGTGTTTGAAGTTTGGGCATGAGGTCACGGAGGGTTCAATACTGCAGTCTTTCTACTTTTGTGTTTGTTTGCCGTTTTCCACAATACAGCGCTTTAAACCAATTATGGCTAGCAACTGTCATGCAGTCTTTCCATCCTGTCTTTCCATTTGGAATAACACTGATGAGAATGAATTTTAAAATGTCAATTTTCATCTGTGCCTCTCTCAGGAAACACATTACATTATTTCCTTCCAAGCTTTCATTTCAAAGTGCTGAGGCTTCCGAGGGCAGAGTGAAAGCATCTTCCTGTCAGCACAACCACAATGCAACCCCATGCGAATTACAAATAAATGATCTCTACTAATATCACATTTAATGTAAAAAAATCAAAAGGCGTAGTCTGCTCTGTGTCCAAGTCCATGATGAAAATGCCTTGCTCTTCTAACACCTAAGTAATTGGCACCTACAATGGACTACACAGTAATCAGAGAGCTGAGTTCCACGCTGGAAAGAACTCTGTACTTATCTGCCAAGATAGAAGAAACTCTAGGGCAATGTGATTAACTCCCTACATTGGCAAACCCGTATTTTATGGTTCAGGAATATTTATCGACCAACTAGGAAATGGTTTAGGGTACTACTGCAGTTTGCATTTTTGTCCTTACACACTACAATTAAAACAGTAGGAAAGATACATCAGAATGGGTCTTAATATGGTACTGACGAAAACACTTTCTAATTGGGTAACCCTCTCTTGGTAGGAGAATTAAATGTGTTCTATTCAATAATCGTGTTTAATCATAACGGTGCCTTACAATTCAGCTGCCTTTGTCACCATCCTCCCTTCTCAGGCACTGGCGTGACTTACATTACAGAGATTGAATTCTTTTATGTTGAAATTCAGTCCTCAAAATTAGTGATTTAGAGTCCCATTCATTCACTCGGTCAAATTCTTTTCCGTCCAGAGCGTGCAAATTTCTGTGGTTATGTTCCAAAGAGGAGAAATGACAAGCTGGGCCAAAGCGGTTGGTCTAGATGAACACCAGAAGGAGAGTGGAGGACAGGGCTGGCTCCATGCTACAGCTGAATGTTTCAAATTGGATGGGCGACGCTCAGTACGTAGGCCATTCCCTGAGTTAACATATTCGCCGGGGCTGCTGCAGAATCAGTTTTGTCACGGCCATCAATTTCTAGAAAGGGCAGCATGCCATCTAGCTGTTAGGGACCCTGCTCGTGGCCAGATCTCATCGAAAGATAACTTAAGAGCATTGTCATTTCCTAGAATAAATCTCCACATCTTCGGAAGGGATTTCTTGTACTTCTAGAAAACTTCCTTGGAGCAGAGAAGCACAGAGGCCATCTTTTGCAGAGAAATATGTATTTTTAAAGCATGGTAAGTGATGAGCTGACACTGGATTCCTGCACGTTTTAGGCATACAAGACAGTGAGAGGTGAAGGTCTGAAATTCTGCCTCTTCTGTCTGCCGCGGAGCTAAATAGTTGTTTGGACAGAAGCATTCATCAAGTGCTTTCTCATGCATTATCTAGAATCACTGAAGATGGTCTATTACGGGATAATTGCCACACTGCGACCCACGGCAACTTCAGTCCTCCGACCTCTACTTTTTCATCTTTTAAGAGAAATGCACCATAAACAGAAGTGGGGATGATTACGGCTTGCTTCTATACTGAACACTAATCTTCCTCTCGCCTCCAACCCCTGCCCCCACTATAATGCATATAAGTCACTGTCTCATTTCTGCTTGGTCATTCTCTTCTAATTGTCATCACTGTTGAATTGAAACAACTATACACGAGCAGAATCATTTAGAGCCCTGGAAAATCTTTAACACTGCCTTGCTGTGATGGAAATTATGCAATATGGCTTTAAATATTTCCCTAACACAAGCCGCCCTTTAAAACACTGTCATGGGAAAACAAGAACACTGTATAATTTTTTTTTTTTTTTTGGCACCAGAATTCACTAAACATTATTGGGGTGAAAATAAAAAGGGCAAACAATTCAAAGGATGAAAGGTCAGAAGATGGTTTACTGACATTTAAAATATATCACTGTTCCTACTATATATTCTTTTTACTTTAAATATAGTGTCAAAAATTTGAAACATACAATTAAACAAGATGAAACATTTTCAACATATTTAACATGGCACTAAATGTAGGCTTTGTTGTTATTGTTAAAGCAGAGACATTTCACTTGTACAGTCGTTGATAAATTTCCACGCCCTGGAAGATGTCACCCAGTGAAGTGATTATTTACCTCCCTAAAGCCCACTCAGGAAAGGTTAGGAGATGTGTACATTTCTGAAGCTTCAGTCAACGTAAATGTTAATTTTTGTGTTTTGTTTGTTTGTTTTTCATCCTGGCCCAAAGCCATCCTCATTTTTCCTCTCCTCCAACTACCTAAAATATCTTTCTAAGCCTGCTTAAGCCTCAACCATTCCAGGGTTCAAAATGCCCCAGGATTCCTTAGCAGATTGATCTGTAAGGGAGAAAAATGAGTGATGCAGTATCTGGCAAGATTTAATCATTATTCCTTTGCAGAAACAGAGTGGTGACATGAGTTCGTCAAGAAGAAGGTACTTAAAGGTGCAGTGACGACATCGAAGCCCTTGGTCACTTAAGAACAAAGGATTATTCCTTGCTCACCCTGTATGGTCATCGTGGGTCATCTGGGGCTCTGTTTGGTGTCATCCTCACCCTGAGACCAGTCTGGGGGACCAGCCTCTATCTGAGATGTGTGCCGGGAAATTTTTATACTGACAACTGATGCTGCAGCTCTGAAGTGACAGGTGACATTTCCTCCAAAACACAATTTTAAATGTGCCTGGACCGTGGAACAAGCCACAAACCTTTAGCAAACACCACAGGGAGGGCTGTAAATAGTAAATGAACAAACACAAAACCACATGCCTGTTTCTTTAAATGCAGTAAACCAACTCCACTAATCTGAACTCCATTTTAACAGTCAGTATCCTCAGATTGCTTCTTTCGTCTGGAAATGTCTCAAGTCTATAGGCCAGCTCATAGATTCAACGTGTGGGTTGAATTCACGCAGCACCCTCCTGTGTTCCTTGGCAGGCCAATGAAAATAATAAGTTCTATCAAGGACTTACATATCCAGCTCTTTGTACAATGTCACCATCTAACCAAGCCTGCTAGGTATGGTGGCCCACGTTGCACACTGGACAAATTTAGAAAGCACTCTTGCTATGGTGGTGTGTTCATGTCACCCCTGGAGTCGTGCAGTAGACAGCATGCACAGTCATACGTGGAGACCATGAAAATCTATGCGTTTACTTGTTTTTAACCAAAACATCACGGCATGAATCTGAGCATGAAGCAGTCTGTTTACATCCTGTTTTCTATATCTGTTTCCTCATCTGTAACGAGACAATCATAACATCTATCTGACAGATGGAATGAAGATTCAGTTAATGAATGCACAGATGCACTTGGAATCAAGCCTGGGACGCATGAGTCTAACCAAACATCATCGCATATGCCAGCCTATCACAGCAACGCATGGGCCCTGGGACCGTTTCCCACCTCACCTTCAGGATGATGAAACGTGTTGCAGAAACTCACTTTATCTCTGCTTCTGATGCTACAGCTGGGAATACGTCTCCCTGATACAAGCTCTAATGGATGGGCTGTCTCATACCCCTCTCTCGTAGCAGTTACTGACCCGATATATTTGCCTCGCCTGATAAAATGCCACGAGTGCCCTTTTCTGAATTATCTGAAACTCTTAACTTCTCCCAACCTTTTCATACGGCACTTGTCACCTTCGCTGAGAGGCACTAGACAACGCTGCTCTCAAACCTTGCTGCAGAAATGCCCCTCAGATTGTAACACGAAACTGATACTCTGCACTAACTGAATGTTTTCAATGCTGACTTTTAAAGAAAAGCACAGGAAATAAGCATCTCATGGATTAATTGGAAATAGTAAACATTAGTTACACGGCATTATTTCAAAGGTTGCTGAAAGAAGTTGGCATAGAAACATTACATCACCTTTTGATCTTTTTCTAAGACTAAAATCTGGTCAACAAAACTAAAATATCGCATTCACAGGAGTCTTTTACATATCCACAGGAAATATTTTTGAAAGTATTTCGAAAGTGATAAAGTTTGCAGGGAATTTAAAAAAACATTCCTTGCAGGATATTTGGTCCTGTCCCAAACTTTTGTAAGACATTCGGTGCGTCAGACATTTGTTCCATGCCAAAGGGTCCTTGAAATTTGGTCCTGTCTAAAAGGTCCATGAGCTATTTGGTCCATGCCACACAATTTTGAACAGGACCAAATATCAAGGACCTTTTGGTGCGGAACAAGATGTGTCCTTGGGCGTTTTGGACAGGACCAAATATCTGCTAGCCAGGATATTTTATAGAAAGGTAGTCATTAGAAGATTTTGCTCTTAGGAATACCATCATGCCTACGCATATATATTTTGAAATCTGCTATTTTCCTATAATCCATGATGCAAAACGTAATCTTCCACTTTGAGAAAGAATCTCAAGATTTAAGTAACGATCAAATTGCCGGCTGTATAAAGCAAGCAACTCTGTTTCTCACTCACTCCCACTGTAGTTGGAATCACCTCTCCACAATTCTGGGCTGTGGGCAGGTGCTGGTAGTGTCCAGTATACTTCTATCTTTAAGTTTCTCTGTTTCCCACCTTCATACGGTTGACAGTCTTTAAAGAATTAAGGCATATACCACATTTCCTTGTCCATTCATCAGTTAGTGACATTTAGGATTCTGTCCGCATACCGGCTGTTATGAATAATGTTGCAATGATCATGGTTGTGCAGATATCTCTTCGAGATCCAGATTTCAATGTTTTGGATAAATACCCAGAAGTGAGATGGCTGGATCCTATGGTAGTTCTAGATTTAATTTCTTGAGGAATCTCCATACTGTTTTTCACAGCTGCTACACCATTTTGCATTCCCGCCAACGATGTAGAGGGTTCCAATTTCTCCACACCCTCACCAACTCATGTTACGGCTTGCTTTCTTTCTTTCTTTCTTTTTGCGGTACGCGGGCCTCTCACTGTTGTGGCCTCTCCCGTTGCGGAGCACAGGCTCCGGACGCGCAGGCTCAGCGGCCATGGCTCACGGGCCCAGCCGCTCCGCGGCATGTGGGATCCTCCCGGACCGGGGCACGGATCCGTGTCCCCTGCATCGGCAGGTGGGCTCTCAACCACTGCGCCACCAGGGAAGCCCTTGTTTTGATTTTTAATAATAGACACCCTTGAACTTTAAAAATGAGGGCAATCTTTCAGTAAACAGCATGGATGAATCTTAGGTACAAGATGCTAAGTGAAAGAAGTCAGTCACAGAAGGACAAATACTGCATGATTCCACTTATATGAGGAAACGCATAGAGGCAGAGAGCAGAACGGTGGTTGCCAGGGGCTGGGGGGGGGGGCGGGGTGAGGAAAATGGGGCGTTCCTATCAACGAGTATAAAGTTTCAGTTATGCAAGATGAATACATTCTAGAGATCTGTTGTACAAGCCTGTGCCTGTAGTTAAAAATATTCTATTGTAGGGCTTCCCTGGTGGCGCAGTGGTTGAGAGTCCGCCTGCCGATGCAGGGGACACGGGTTCGTGCCCCGGTCTGGGAAGATCCCACATGCCGCGGAGCGGCTGGGCTCGTGAGCCATGGCCGCTGAGCCTGCGCGTCTGGAGCCTGTGCTCCACAACGGGAGAGGCCACAGCGGTGAGAGGCCCGCGTACCACACACACACACACACACACACACACACACACAAAAAAAAAATTCTATTGTACACTGAAGAATCTGTTAAGGGGGCAGATCTCATGTTAAGGGTTCTTCCCACCTTAAAATCAAAATTAAAAATTAGTGCATAGGCTTCTATTCAAAGCAACACCAGTAGATCGGAAAAATCTTTTTGCAATGCAAAACATGATCACAGAACGTCAAGCTTACATAATGTGGCCAAGCTTAGCGTTATTAGTCAAGGTAAGTAACCCCAGCTGCTGTTGCACTAACAGCCTCCAAATCTCAGCGGCTTAAAAAAAAGATGAGATCCTGTTCAGGTCACAGCCACCTGTGGATGAGGGGAGGGGGGTTTCTCTGGAGCTGCCCCAGGTGGTGACTCAGGGATCCAGGCTATTTCATTACCGTCACGGCATCACCATTCCTTAGGACCATCTCAGAGTCCTCACCTGGATATTCTGCATTCTGCAGCTACAAACAGAGGATGGTGCGGGGAACTTCCGGCCAGGCCTGAGTGTCTCTATGGTCCCAAAGATAAAAGAAGTGGGATATGTCTTCTTGCCCGATACCCAGTGCAATGAAACCGTATGTAAGAGCTATGAGACAGTTTCTGCTTCACCTGCAGTTACTGAGGGGCCCTGCCCACTAGGTAATATGTCATATCTTTGTGTGTGACTTAGTTTTGCACCCTGTGTTAAATTCAGACAACATAAATTTTGACAGGCAATTCACAGTTCATATTTATAATAATATATTCATCGGAAATTGGGCCTTCAGAAAAACACCACCATCCCTCAGCACAGGTAATACAGTTTGAAACCTGAGATCCTCATATAACCAGGGAGGCCAATTTTATATCCCAGACCACCATATGAAAGTCATTATGTTTGCTCATTGGGTAAACCATACAATCTGCCTTTTTTTTTTTAATTGCAGTGTAGCTGATTTACAATATTGTGTATTTCAGGTGTACAACAAAGTAACTCATATATATATATTCAGATTTTCCATTATAGGTTATCACAATATATTGAATATCGTTCCCTGTGGTGTATAGTAAATGCTTGTTTTTTAATCTATTTTGTATATAGCGGTGTGTATCTGTTAATCCTAAACCCCTAGTTGAATCCTCCCCTCTCTTGCCCCTTTGGTAACCATAAATTTGTTTTTTACGTCTGTGAGTCTATTTCTTTTTTTTGTTGCTTTTTTGCGGTACGCGGGCCTCTCACTGCCGTGGCCTCTCCCGTGGCGGAGCACAGGCTCCGGACGCGCAGGCTCAGCGGCCATGGCTCACGGGCCCAGCCGCTCCGCGGCATGTGGGATCCTCCCGGACCGGGGCACGAACCCGTGTCCCCTGCATCGGCAGGCAGACTCTCAACCACTGTGCCACCAGGGAAGCCCTATTTCTGTTTTGAATATATTATACATTCATTTGACAATCAGCTTCTTTGAAGATGGGTAAGATAAACAGCAGTACCCTGAGAGGTCATTTAGAGGCTCTGAACTTCATGACGAGAACCGCCTTTAGGGCAAACATTTGAGGCTCTCCTAGATGTAGGGTCCATTGAGTTCTCAGAAAACTGAGAAATTGCTTCATGACAGTATTTCCTTTGCATGAACACATGGGTCGTTTTCAAGTTGCCTGTGTTCTAATTAGGTAAGTGGACGTTTCCTTAATTGAAACAGCTCCTCTAACATAATATTTGACACTCTTAAATACTGGTAAATCACGATCACTTAACTCGGAGCCCATCACACAAAGAGATGGTAGGAAGTGATGTCAGCTAGAAGCAGGTGTAGCAACACAGACCCGGTTCGTGGCATCGGAACACCAAGCATGGCCAGGGCACCCACACTGTCCTGTCTGAGGCCAGGGCAGCCCAGATGGATGGGAGGTGAGGGGAGTCAGGCAGCTATAGTTTACGAGGCACTTGGTCACTGACATCACACCTTACATCCTCTCAGGACCAAAGAGGAGGTGACGAAGCTTGGCGTGTATTGCACAGGAGTCTGTGCAAAGCAACATCTTTCATCCACGCACACCTCTCCCTACTATGTATGACCCATGGGTCAGCCCGCCTCCCGACGGGCATGGTTTAGCTTTTATCCAGAATGGCTGGGTCAGTGAGAGCCCACCTAGGCCCCAGCATCACTGCATTCCTTCCTGATTCTCATGGCTTCAGCGGTTTAGTCTGACTCCACTTCTGCCTTCCTAGGGAACCCAGTCGAAAGGTAGAGAAGAGAGGGCAAGGTTTGTCGTATCAAAATTTAGACTCTTCTCTGCCCCAAACATCTGTTGAGCAAAGAAGCTGCTTCATCTGGGTCCAGGACCAGTTAAGACTTCCAAGGCCCAGGGGGAAACATATGCATAAGATTCAAGATAAAGACAGGTTACATAAAAACATAAACCATATTAAAACACAAAAGAATTCTAGTTTACGACTGCGTTGGTACCTGTGCGCCTATGATCTTCAACCCCAAATGTTCAGTTTTTGTTTCTGACATTAAAAAGACATTAGACATTTTTTTGTGAGCCCCTGAAAAGAGGCCGTGTGCGAGATGGATAACTTGGCCCTTGCCCTGCCGTCTAATCATGAAAGTCATGGGCTATTTATTTCTTAGCCATCTCTATACTTCCTACCCCTCCCCGGAGCCTCAGACATTCCATAAATATTTGCTGAACTAAAACCCATATTCCCCATCCATTAACATCGTGCCCCAAACATAGGAAACACTCCGCACGCTTGCTGAATTGAGTCCTGTGGGAAAGCACGGCACAACAGCACAGAATGTTTAATTGCCAAAGAAAATTTTATTTTCATTTTGCATTAACATCAGGACAAGGTTCTGGGAAACCTGCACAGAGGCAATCACTTCACAGATCGCATTGTTCAGACAGATGCCAAGTACTTTTCCTGTTTCTTTACCCTTCACTGGATGTCCTTCAGGGCTACCTGAAATCTGTTTCCTTTCTTTAATCCTTAATTACCTCGATACGTAGGTTGTGATTTTGCTTCTCATGCAGTGATACTGACATTGTCAAATAGTGCCCTGTCTATAGATTAGTGTTTGCTTAGCCTTTAACATCTACGAAATGCTAGAAATACACAGGTTTTTTTTTAAAAAGAATTTGTTTAAAGCTTCAAAACTCACTAAGGTTTGCGCATACAACTCGAGGCCACACCGATGGGAATTCCAATTTCCTGCTGTACATTCCAAGCAAAACTTTCAGATGGTAAGTGGTCTGAAGTCTATGGTAATTATGATTATGACAAATAAACCTGATTTTCAAATACCGTGAAACATAAGGGTGATCCAAGTTATTCTGAGGCAAATACTCTAAAGCTCATTGTACCTCCAGAGGTATATGGATTCTTCATTGGCTGTTACCATTGTATAGATTAAACGATTAATTCTATACAAAGCTATGTATTCACATCATCTATAAAACTCCTTCAAGTTATTTCACCCTCAAACACATGTTCTTACATCATAAAATGTTTTGTAAAAGTCCATCTGCATTGAGTATGTTCAATTCTGAGTAAACATGATCATCTTCAAACGTAAGTTCGTAAGTGGCTTTATATAGTTTCTGTATGATAATAGCAGTAATCCTAACACATGAGTAACATGCTGGTGCATTCTTTCATGAGACTATTTCCTAGAACAATGTGACAGATTTCGGGCAATTTCTGCAATGAGAAATCCGCATTAAAAGAAAGAATCCTGTTTGTTTTCCAACTTTAAACCATTCCCAGGGAGTGGGCGGGGGGGAGGGGCGGGAATCTTTTCTCTTTTTTAAGAAAAAGAAGGATTAAAATCTGAAATAGTAGACCTTAAAGAGGAGCTGGGGACATGCTGCTGGATCTTAGAAATTCTTCAGTGGAGACAAACAGAGGAAATGAGAGTCCACTGTCAGAAAGCCTGAGCCACACTGTACACATTCTCTCCAAAGTGCCCGGAGGGGTCAGGGTACCAGTGGGGTGGGGTATTCCATTGACCTGCACTCTTGTGGGGTCGAGAAAACCCTGAGCCAAGAGCAGATGTTCAGACATGCTCCCGAAAGAGATGAATGGGAGGCAGGTGGACCACAGCTCCTGAGGACGGATCAGGAAAGGAATCTGCATGATACTGTTGGAGGATGCTCAGCGCCTGAAGGTGACCTAAGTGCTCTCTGCACAAGTGAATCCTTTCCTCAGGAGGGGCTGGTGGCTCAGACGTTGGAACTCTCGCCAGCTGTGCCCCTAACCCCCAGTCTCCGACGTGACCTGGTTATGCCTCATCCTGCGTTACTGAGGTTGCAGGAAATGGAATTCAAACAAAATTGCACATCCCATGGTGGAGGCATCGATGTTTCTTAGCCACAGGATCAGACCACAGAAAACACGGACATGTGTACAGGTATGTACGGACATGAACCACCTTCTCTCTTCATTAAATTCTGCAAGAACTCAAGATGTCACGTTCATGGGTATGGGTCGTGGATGGATTGCTTGTGTCTTTCTCCCCCCATGAAATATCGCACATTTTACATGCCAAGAATTCTGAATCCTGTTAGAAGGGATTCCAGGGACTGCAGCATCACTGAAGCGGCCTTTGAGTTCAGAACCTCCGTTCACCAAAGAAACAGCAGAACCCAAGTAGAATGCTGCCAATTATGGGATGCAAATCCGTACAGGAGAGATTTGTCTTGGCATTATTGTTCCTGAGGGATTTCACCAAAAGGCTGCAGCACAGACAGAGCTGTGAGCCTCTATTGCTCTTACTTAAATAGTGATAAGATTCTAAATACTGTAAACTTCTCGAAGAAACTGTATATATATAAACATATATATCACGAATAGTATTTCATATTATTGCAAATAATACTGACAGGAATTGCCTCCCAATAACCAAATTGGAACTTACCATCATCCATGATGGGTCAAGATGGTCTTTTACTCATTATAACGTTGCATGTGTTAGATGTAGTAAACAGTCTTTAAATTTTATTCTCTTTTTTGTGATGCGCTATAAGGGGAATCACAGTGGCCACAGCATCACATCAGCTTGTGGAGTAAGTGATGCCTTATGTCGTGGATCACGTGCATTGGCTGAGAGATGAACAAGTTACCTGTGCAACTTCCTGCTCTCCGTCCGCACTGGTGATGGCCAGACTCACTGAAGTCCCGCTTACCGCATTCATAGAACATTGGCCTCGGAAGATGTGACTAATGTCTGTGCCTCTGTTTACTGCAAACCCTGATTTTTTCCCCAGGGAGTACATGTGGGGTTTTGATGGCGTCTCCAGGTGAGAAGACAGAGAAAAGGGATCTGAGTCCCGGGGTGGAAGCTGCCAGGGCTGGCTTCGCTCAGTGCCGCTCCCCGAGCTCGTCTGTGATGCAGCAGGTGGGGTGGCCCCGGGCGCCCCCAGATGCACGTGGCTAATGTCTTCCTCTCCCAACCTGCTTCTCCCAGTCGCACTGGCAAAACAGGCCTGAAGATGAGCAACACATCTGAAGCCACGGCTTCCAGATAAGGTTCCCCAGTGACAGCTGATTGGGGACGTCCCGCAGGGTCTCAGCGTGGCGGGCTGCCGCTTCCTGCATGGTCTCCAGGATCTCCCGAAACCGGGGTTGTGACGTCGGAGTTAATGGGTTTCTCTCCCTGGGGTCTTGGGAGATGTCAAAGAGCAGAGGCGGGTCGTGGTAGGTGACGTATTGCCCGTGACAGAAACACACGTGTGTGGCAAAACAGCCGTTGGCGCCCTCGGGGAAGAACTTGGGTGTGAAGAAAAAGGCTTTCCAGATGGACGTGCCTGTGGTTGACAAGGACAAAAGTGGGTTTCGTGGGGACAGGGTCATCAAAGTCACCCCCAAGAGAACATGCACAGAAATCACCCTGCCGTGCGCTGCAAGAAGGCAGAGACCTACCACTCGATTACGCATGGAATGTATTTCTCATGCTTAAGGCTCAAAAGGGTAAGAGACATAGCTTAAAAAACAAAACAAAACATGCATTGCTGTTTAACTGCGACAGAACAAGAGACGAAGCTGATTATGCAATAGCTGTTAGGATGCAAATTTAACCATATTAGAACTGTGGCATTTCCTCCTTGATCCATCTCTCCCTCTCTCCCTCTCTCTCTCTCTCTCTCTCTCTCTCTCTCTCTCTCTCTCGCCCCTCCCCTCTTCCTCTCTCTTCCTCTTCCAACTTTTTCCCAACCCCTAATTGCTTGGGAGAAGCTAGTGAGAAGGGAAAAAACCCTTCTAATAGTTTGAGCAGAGAACTCTAAGAGGACTGCCACAGTTCAGTCTCATAAACTTGGGACAGGCACTCAGCAAATACACGCTGACTAACAGATTCTAAGCTCCGAGCTCTGACCCTTTTTGTTCTCCAACTTCAAGATGCTAAGCTTCGCAGACTGTGTTTGTGTTTAAAACAAAGCGGAGGGAAGAGGGAGGCTCAGTGCTAATATGTATGTGAGACGGTAAAACGCGACACACACACACACACATATACACACGTGTACACATACATACAGCCATCAGGAACCATGTGAAACACGCTAGGACCTCAGCTAACATGTGATTTCCTCCCTTTTAAGAAAGCCCAGACGCATCCCATCCAGAATTTAGTGAGGCTGGGCGTGAGGATGGGGAGAAGTTGCAGCTGGGCTTCAGAAATGATCCTTTGGGGGTGAAGAAAATGTTCTGATATTAGATTTGACTCTAGTCGTAGAACTCTATACGTTTACTAAAAATGGCTGAATTGGAATTCTATGCTCTATAGGTGATACCTTAATAAAGGTGCTAAAAATTCCAAGTTGACCCCAGGGTAGGATGGTTACCTAGTTTTTAAAATGTAACTTCTGTGTTCCATTAAACACCCAATATTGCCATTTTTAGAAAAAAATAATTTACCAACAAATAATTGTGAAATGTTTGGTTTCCTGTTTCTCCTACAACGTTATGGCTTTCTGAAAGCTGACTACTCATCACACATGCTCTGACAGAGGTCTAAAAAGTGTTTCCTGGGTAGAAAAAGGTGGCGGATCAAAACAGAGTCAACACATACGAACCAAGCAGAATTAGGTGCAGACCGAAAATGTCCTTCTTCGCCTTATCCTTTCCGCGTTTTTATATAAAACCATAGAGACTGTCCCACTAGAAAGCATCACACACCTATTGGATTCACTTCGATCATTTGTTGGCATGGAGATGGTGATTGTGTAGTTATAGGTATCGAGTGGCCCATGGATCCAGATGCAAAAGAAATGAATGGAATTAACAGAAAACAACTGCCATGGGTCCCACGTTCTCCCCAAACAGCCCCTGACCTCAGACAAGCATCTTCAAAGGTGACTAAACCCCTCTGGTTTGGGGGAGAACCGGTCAGCACAGACAAGCAATGTGCGTACGGCCTAGATACATACACTGAAGGGATCCGTAATGGGGAACCTCCCGTCCGTCGCGTAGTTGATGCTGGGAGAGATGGCACTTACAGGCTGTGTCGCTTCACACAACTTACAGGTCAGCACCTGCCTTCTGAAGATGAAATCAGGCTGCGAGGCTGCAGGAAGAATTCCAGGGCCTGCTTTCCCTCTCCAGCAGAAGGTCAAGAGGAAGCAGGTTACCTTCAAATTCTTTCCGTCCCCCCCTCTCCTTCCCCTTGACCCCTAGATCTCCTTCAGAAGCCTTTTCGGCAGCGAGAAGCTGCAGTCACTTAGAATGTGTCCTCCATCAGGGTCAGTGGGGCCGAGGCCCTTACAGACAGAGGCCTGGAGAAGCAAGTCTCTTCTGCTCCGGCCCCAAAGCTGCACATCTGGTGGCTGTTTTGAACTTGACATTCGAGTCAAGTCTTGGTGTGCTTAAAACCCCAAGGGAGTACAGGCTCCCGGAACAAATTCATTTAAGGGCCTGCCCTACCCGCTTGCTTTCGAAAGCTGTGCACGTAGATTCCGTCACTAGCCACCTGTGCTCTGTCCTGCCCAGGTGTGAACAGACGGGCGGGCAGTTTTAAGGACCAGTCAGTAAATAAACCTCAAGTATCCTCACAGGGAGCAGCGGTGGTATGGCAGTGCAGCTCGGACAAGTGCAGAATGAAGAATTAATTTTTCTGAAGATTTATTGGGTAAGCTATAGGGGTGTTTGCCTTTTTATAGCGCAATTTGGACTTTTGAAACTTTTTATAAAAGGATACATTGAGTATTCTCTGTATTATTTCTTTAGACCACTTTGGAGTTGCTCAAATGAGGGAAACTGGGCTGCATTTTATTGCATGTAGGTGTATAAGATATGAAGCCTTACTGTTCCGTTGCTCACCAAAAACCCAGGAATCGACATTGTCAAAGGTGTCATTTCAACAGAAAAAAGTAAATCAGCAGATCATGTGATAAAACAGGAGGTACCTGGTGTCACCTTATATTTCTAATAGGTATATTGATTCCTGTTTACCAAAATTATTTTAATAATGTATTTCATCCTGGATTTCTCCATATACTACTAAAAAAATGTTGCGTTAAAAAAGTTTTTTCTCTATTGTTAAAATTCCAGTGCACTCTGAACAAAGGTTGCTTCTGTCTCACCTCTGTCACAGATAAATATTTTGACCACCACGGGATCTGAATCTTTCTTACAATTGACGCCCACTGACCAGAGGAAGCAATTATTACATTTTCTAGGGAGAATGCAGGAAAATTAAATGGAACTTTTTTTTCAAAAAAAAAGTCTAAGTATTGATGGCAACAATAATTCGACTTAGGTTTAAAATATGCTTCAAAATTTAAGAGAAATAGTTGTGACTATTAGAGGACAAAGATGACGTACAGTTAGAGGGCTGCTTTGTCAAGACCATAGAAAATGCTGTGGAGGGCTTCCCTGGTGGTGCAGTCTGCCTGCCGACGCGGGGGACACGGGTTCGTGCCCCGGTCCAGGAAGATCCCACATGCCGCGGAGTGGCTGCGCCTGTAAGCCATGGCCGCTGAGCCTGCGCGTCCGGAACCTGTGCTCCGCAACGGGAGAGGCCACAACAATGAGAGGCGTGCGAACCGCAAAAAAAAAAAAAAAAAAAAATGCTGTGGAGATCACTACCTACCTATGAAACCCATTTTTATGCAAAATCACCACTGGAAAAAAACTGAGAGGATTCATGTGAAAAGAAAGTTTACAGTCCTTTGACAAAAAGGCAAATAGAGTTGAAGTGAGAAAAACTTGACTCCTAAGCTAGACCCTGAACTCAGCACCTTCCAAGTGTAATCGTAAAACAGCTATTTCATCCAAATTAAAATAAGCAGTGGGTTCCTGGGATTTCTTGGGGATCTGAGGGGCGTGAGAGCCCAGGACAGGAACAGCTGTTGTGATTTTGATCACTCCCAGGGACTCAGCCACCAGAAAAGCTTCAGAGGTCCGTTGACAGAGAAACCCCAAGCCTGAGCACACAGGGTCCCCAAGAACAGAGACAGAGAGAATGCACAGCCCGCTTTTTTCTGTCCATGCGGCACTGGAACCAGCCTCTGCAGACATTAGACGCTAAGTTCTGCCTAACAGATACCAGTCCACTTGGCAAAGCATTTTTCCCTTCATGCGAGGAGTCTAGTCAGTCTGGAGCCATGACCAGCATCAAGGGGAGACATCCTTTGTCTCTGAGCTCAGAAGTGTTTCCTGTCTTGGTGGCTAGTGGACTACGATCTGCTTGAACTCTCCTCCCCTTTCTGATGGCTCTGACAGTGTGGGCTCCAATCCCAGCTTTGCGATTTCCTAGCTGTGGGATGCTGGGCGTGGCTGTTAACCTCTCAGGGCCACAGCTCCTTTTCTGATAAGTGAGCATAAGAATAGTACTGGTCTCGGGGCTTTGCTTTGGGGGTTAACAACCCATGCCCACGTGTAAAGCTCTCAGAACAATGCCAGGTGCATAGTAATAACCACCTTTGCGTTAGCTTTGAATATAAAGCTTCCGTCAATCTAAGACAAAAACACGAGTTTCTTTATGCTCTTAAACCTGTTGCCACCGTAATACAAGTCTTAAGACACCTTTCCCCTCCTCCTAAGGATTCTTAAAGAATACGGACAACAAAATTTAAATGGCTTCCACACACTGGCTCTTAATTTATCACTCAGATTGAGACATCCTTTGATGAATGTTGTTGAACAGCTAGTCTTGGCAAGATTTATTTTGGATGTTTGGAGGATTCCGCGTACATACAGAAGCCACCCAGAGTCATTTGGGGTTTTCGGTCTTAGCAGTGTTTCCCACTACATAGCGCCATCTTGGAGTCCTTCTAGAAGTATTTCAAAGACTTTTGTGTTTTCCCACTGTGAGCGGCCCATACCACCCCACTGGGACCCTCAGCTTGCCCTCTTAGTAATGTTGATCTCATCTCCTGGACAGATGTCTGAAAATCCACCCCAAGGTCCCCACACTCATGGCGGCCTCCTTGCTTCCATGATGCCCCCCAACCGTGTTCCCCTGTCCTGAGCCAGCCACCTGACATCAATGCCACATTCTTGTCTTAGACCCAAAGATCCTAGGATGGGGGCCCACGTGGAGCAACCTAGGGCACCAGTGTCTTCACACATGCTCCCAGAGAAGTGCGGACCCAAGGGCTCTTGTTCTTGACCCCTGAGACTCGTGCCCACCCATTCTCTGTAGCCGAGACCCTCAATGACACAGTACTGGGCTCATGGATTATAGACCCGGTTCTGCCAGCTTCCTGCGCTGGTTGCACTGAGACTCAAGATACAAAAACACTGAGAAGGAAGAGGAAGCAGGTAAGGGCTGTGACCCAGAGCACCTGCTTTTAAATTCAGATTTAGAGGAACCCTAGCTCCACGAGTGATGCCTGAGTGCCCGAAAGCAAAACACTCCCTTTGACTAAGCGTTTGTTTTTGCATTTGGGGGGACGGAAATATGAATCCTGTACTGAGTGGGTACACAAGGCATGCTAAAGTCTCCCACTCCCCTTCACTGTCTCTGTGTGTTGAAATCCTATCCATTGTTCAAGGTCCGACAACTCGTCCTCCGTGAGCCTGTCCAGGTCTCCAGCCAGAAGCTACCCCTGTTTCCTGGCGCCTCTCAGCAGTTTCTACCGTGCGTTCAGCCCTGAAGGGCTACCACCGTCTGTGGACTCCATTTCTTTCTAGGTTACTTGCTCTCTGAACACAAGGACTGTTATCTCTCACGGGTGCTAAATACCCAGCACCTAGGGCCTTACGTAGAACAGATGCTCAATAAAAATGTGCCGGTAAATTAATGATGAACGGGCCGACGGGATGATCAGGAAGACACCGAAAAAGAGGGAAGAAGCCAGGTGCCACCACGGAAACCGGCATGGGCGCAGACAGGAAGCCTGGCACGTTCTGTGCATCTCTCCTCCAGAGCCACTGGGGGCGTCCTGCCTAAAATCACTCAGCGCCAACACAGCCTCCAGCCAGCCAGAGATTCAGGCTGCTTGGTGACATTTGGTCACGGCAGATAAATGAGCCAGGAAGTCAGAGATTTCTCCACGGGGTGTCTCCACGTCACCTTTGCCTTCAAGAAAGCGTGTGCACAGAGGCATGTGCAGGGTGGACATGGCGGCAGTGGGAGGGTGTGGATCAAGGTCAGAGTTCATCCAGGGGAGACCAGAGCTGAGGTCCCCAAGAATGGGTGGACTTAGGGAATGAGAGGACACGAATGAATTCCAGAAACAGTCCATGGGGCTGTGGAGATGGCCAGAGAGACAACAGTGAGGAAGAAGAACCATCTTTGCGAGTGTGAATAAAAGAACTTATTGTCTTGGGGGAAGAAGTTCCAATTTACCACAGGGCAGACTCTCAAAGTAGCCAGTGTTGGTTTAGCACCAACTTGGCGTCAACTCTTGTTACTGCACGCCCATTCTGTGACCTCTGACACCTCTTCGTCCTCATCTGTAAATAACTTTGGTAGAGACTGAAACTATCCTCAGGCTGCCAAAGTTGTGGGGTGTCACCAGGGCACACAGACACCCATAATGAAGGCTACACTGCCCAGCCTCCTCTGATACCAGGTGTGCACAGGTGACCAACTTCTGGCCTGGGGAACATCATTCTTTCCATCCATTGCTCCCTCCTGCTGCCCATAGGCGGACACTGTCACCCTTCTCCAAGCAGAAGAAGCTGCTGCATCCTCCAGGTGGCGGAACAGAGCTTGGAGTCTGCATCCCTGAAACTCTGTGGACCACCTACTGCTAGACTTCACTCACGAGATGAAGATAGAAACCTCCCTCTGATATAAGCTACCATGACTTTTTGTTTCTGTTACGGCCAAATCTAATACGAATATAATCAAACTCACTTTTAATAAGGAGGATTAAAAGAGGCATCATATGCAAAGAGCGTAGCAGAGCATCTGCTAGACAGGAGATATAGAATAAACGTAAGGGTGCAGTGTATTGTTATCAAGTGTGTCTTCAAAAGACATGCAGTGGTCACATAAAAAAGATGACGCATTTCAAGAATAAGAGAGTTGACTTCAGACTATACTACAAAGCTACAGTAATCAAGACAGTATGGTACTGGCACAAAAACGGAAAGATAGATCAATGGAACAGGATAGAAAGCCCAGAGATAAACCCATGCACATATGGAAACCTTATCTTTGATAAAGGAGGCAGGAATGTACAAAGGAGAAAGGACAGCCTCTTCAATAAGTGGTGCTGGGAAAACTGGACAGATACATGTAAAAGAATGAAATTAGAACACTCCCTAACACCATACACAAAAATAAGCTCACAATGGATTAAAGTCCTAAATGTAAGGCCAGACACTATCAAACTCTTAGAGGAGAACATAGGCAGAACACTCTATGATATAAATCACAGCAAGATCCTTTCTGACCCACCTCCTAGAGTAATGGAAATAAAAACAAAAATAAACAAATGAGACCTAATGAAACTTCAAAGCTTTTGCACAGCAAAGGAAACCATAAACAAGACCAAAAGACAACCCTCAGAATGGGAGAAAATATTTGCAAATGAAGCAACTGACAAAGGATTCATCTCCAAAATTTACAAGCAGCTCATGCAGCTCAATAACAAAAATACAAACAACCCAATCCAAAAATGGGCAGAAAACCTAAATATACATTTTTCCAAAGAAGATATACAGACTGCCAACAAACACATGAAAGAATGCTCAACATCATTAATCATTAGAGAAATGCAAATCAAAACTACAATGAGATATCATCTCACACCAGTCAGAATGGCCATCACCAAAAAATCTAGAAACAATAAATGCTGGAGAGGGTGTGGAGAAAAGGGAACACTCTTGCACTGCTGGTGGGAATGTGAATTGGTTCAGCCACTATAGAGAACAGTATGGAGGTTCCTTAAAAAACTACAAATAGAACTACCATATGACCCAGCAATCCCACTACTGGGCATATACCCTGAGAAAACCAAAATTCAAAAAGAGTCATGTAACAAAATGTTCATTGCAGCTCTATTTACAATAGCCCGGAGATGGAAACAACCTAAGTGCCCATCATCGGATGAATGGATAAAGAAGATGTGGCACATATATACAATGGAATATTACTCAGCCATAAAAAGAAACGAAATTGAGCTATTTGTAATGAGGTGATAGACCTAGAGTCTGTCATACAGAGTGAAGTAAGTCAGAAAGAAAAAGACAAATACCGTATGCTAACACATATATATGGAATTTAAGAAGAAAAAAAAATGTCATGAAGAACCTAGGGGTAAGACAGGAATAAAGACACAGACCTACTGGAGAACGGACTTGAGGATATGGGGAGCGGGAAGGGTGAGCTGTGACAGGGCGAGAGAGAGTCATGGACATATACACACTAACAAACGTAAGGTAGATAGCTAGTGGGAAGCAGCCGCATGGCACAGGGATATCGGCTCGGTGCTTTGTGACTGCCTGGAGGGGTGGGATAGGGAGGGTGGGAGGGAGGGAGACGCAAAAGGGAAGAGATATGGGAACATATGTATATGTATAACTGATTCACTTTGTTATAAAGCAGAAACTAACACACCGTTGTAAAGCAATTATACCCCAATAAAGATGTTAAAAAAAAAAAAATGAATAAGAGAGTAACAGAGGGAAAAGCCTAAAACCACCTACAAAACATTTGTGGATAGAAGATCCGAAGGTGAGGAAGACACAAATATTTAATATAAATATGAATACCTAATATAAATACTTAATACAAATATTCACTACAACATGCCTTGGTTAGAACTAAAATGTTCCCATAGAAAATGCCCAGCTCTGCTAGCAGATGGAAGCAAATCAGGACGGAGCTAGAAACAAGCAGGAATACTGTGAGAACTGACATGTGCCCCTTGCTGACATCGAAGAAGAGAGATGTGCAAAATATTGCAGAAAATCAGTAGGAGCGAGTACGTCAGGGGGGAAAGGGCAGAAGAAGTGGCCTATGGTAGTTGCGAATAAGCTGGGTGCTGAGCTAACACTGGAGGACTCGTTCAGAAACACTGTGCTTTGGGCATTCGAGAAAGAAACTCCCATTTTGATGTATTTTGTCTCTGTAAGGAAGCAAGGTTGCATTGTGACAAATGAACAGAAGTCATGGCTGACACGTTTTTCGTCCAAGAATTAATGTAATCTTAGGTCAGACATGCGAAAACTTTAGTCGAAAAGTATTAGATGTCTGTAGAGAACAGACTTGTGCGTTGCCAAGGGGGAGGGATTTGGGGGAGGGATGGATTGGGAGTTTGGGATTAGCAGATACAAACTGTTATATAAAGAAGGGATAAACAACAAGGTCCTACTGTAGAGCACAGGGAACTATATTCAATATCCTGTGATAAACCGTCATGGAAAAGAATATGAAAAAGAATGTATAGATGTATAACTGAGTGACTTTGCGGTACAGCTGAAATTAACACAACACTGTAAATCAACTATACTCCAATAAAAAAAAAAAAGTAGACGTATGTTTCAACAATGGTCTAATATTATTTAAAAGGTAATAGGAAGTACCATATAAAAATACATGTTTGATAGACCAAGTGGGAGAAAACAAAATATCCTTTTATGATGGTGTTTTTCCATTAAAGGAAGTGAATGGTTGGGACGATAAGCCCGTTACTGAACCATCTGAGTGATAATGAGATAAAACAAATTGAATAAACGTTGAACACAATTTCCGGGAAACCTTTTCCATCCTCCTATATCACCATCACACCTTCTCTTAGGTTGTGGGCAAAGCAGATTCCGTCCATCCTGGGACACATCACCCTGCGTTCCTACAATCACACACACACACGTCCCACGATACCGGGCTGAGAAGGCAGGTGAAGGAATTAGTGGGTGAATATCGCAAAGGTCAAGAGCTGTTGGGAATGCAGCCTTTGGTCGAGATTTTCAACCAAAAGGAAAAGGAAATCCTAAGACTTGAAATATATCCTTGAAGTGATTTACGTATGTGCGTTCTTTCTTAATTGCAGCAAAAGTTCTGGTTGGGCAAGGGCTTCTCCTTCTTAAGGTAAGCTGGAGTACAGGAACGTTCTCTGCAGCTTTCATGGGAAAATGCCACAGCCCCCGTGAGTTCAGCTTCTGCCCTCGATTTCTTGTTTCTGACCCTTCAGGTTTAACTTCCGGTAATCAGACAAAGGAGAATCAGACCACTGACACAAACTGAAGTCATTAATAAAGACAAAAACTAAGCATAGCCTTTCTTACACCGATCAACTCCTGAGACACAGGCAGCTGTAATTAGAATCTTCTCTCTTTTCTTAGGTGCATTTTAGAGGCAAAATTAATTTTTTAACTGGGTGAAAATCTTAGTGGACAAAGCAAGCATTTTTCCTCAAATACTATTGCAATACTGTTGCAATGCTGTTGCAATTTTAAACCTCACTTATCTCCTATTTTCAAAAAAAGGCACCTTTAAAAGAGCTAGAGACAAACAAATTTCTTTGGAATGAATTCTAATTTCCTACTGTTTTTGTTGTGATTTAAGATTTTAAAAAATTATTTTGAAGTCTTAAAGGTCAAAATTGTTTATCATTTTTCTATACACAATGTACGCTTCAGGGGTACTACTGAGGTTTTTCAAATGATGCTTTAAAAGAAAGTCACAGGAGAGAAGTTTCCAACAAACTTGAATTGAAAAGCTAGCAGGATTTATGGGACTCCTTGGATTCCACATCAGCATAACCACATCCCATGGATTTCTGTACGACCAGCTGTCCTGGAAAGTCTCACACTAATGCGAGCATTTAGTTTATAGCCTTACATTCATCTGCTCAAAAATCTGCAGCAGAAGCTCAGAGCTAACTACCAGTCTTTTAAGATAAATTTTACCATAAAATCAAGTTGTCATTACAGTGAATTTTTACTAACACTGCTTCACAGGTCAAAACTTAAAGCCAAACTTTTTGAATACATGCGGAACAGTAAACTTAAACTCACAATTCCCGTTGTAATGCAAGAAAAGTTACCGGTGTCCTAATAACACTTTCGTGAGCTCTTCTAAAATGCAGTGGGCGTAAGGGTATGAGATGATTAAGTTAGGCCATTCAATTTGCTGAGACAACGAAATTACAGAAACATTATCATTAGAGAATGATTCAATTATAGAGAAGACACTGTATATGAAAGCTGAAAGGGGTTCATGTTTTAAAAGGGTGGAAACTGCAGTCCAGCTCTAAGTTTTTGGGAAAATGAGTAACAAGTTGGGAATTGTAACATGCAGGCGTCCAACTGACCAAGACAAACGGCAACTGGATCTTAACCACACCACCACTCAGCTCTAGTTTACGGGTACCAGCGTACTTACTGCTGGTAAGCTTGTGCTTTCCGAGCGAGGAACAGGGCGCGCGTTTGCTACGTCTGCCAGTTGCCGGGGTGTCAGCGCTCGCCGCCTGGCTGACTTCCAGGTAGCAGTGCTTTCCCAACAAGCTGGCAAGATGCCTGAGCCATCCGGAGGTGGCTCCAGCTTACTGCTGCCCGGACGCTACATTTCTAAACCCTGAGCCCAAATGTCTCTCTTCTTTTCTAGCAAAGTATTTGGAGGCCAGGAGGCAGCCCTCTTACCACTGACAATTACGGGAAGTGTCTCCTGTGTAGTGATTACCATAAACTCCTACCAGCACAGATCCGAGATGATGTCAGTCATCTCCTCTAACTAGTACTAGTTTGCTCTCTGTATTCTCTAGTTGACAGGTAACTCCACACACACGGGTGACACTTCCTTACACACCTGTGCACTCCCAGCTGTTTGCACAGCCTTCAGCCTGTCCTGAGCTAGGAGGTAAGCAACTCCCTAGCAGAGAATTTGGTCTGTTTTGCTCACTGACAGGTGCGCAGCCTAGCCCAGAAGGTGCCACTTAGTAGGTGCTCAATAAATACGTGTACAACAAACGAACAGATGAAATACTGAGCAAACAGCCATGGAGCCATGTGTGACAGCCAAGGCAGCGACCGTTGTTACTGAGTTTCAGGCACAATCTGAAAAGTAGATGAGACGATTCATAAAGCCCACGGTTTCCTGAGTCCCTTTAGCTAGATGCATGATTCCGGTGTGGAAACACCGTCATTTTTCCTCGTGTGCTGCTGCTTCAGGACAGAAGATAGTAAGGAACTGCATAAGAGAAAATGTCACTTGTGTGTTGTCTTAGAAGCAAGCTTTATCCCCAGGCCAGCTGCCTATCAGAATCTGGGTCTTGTTTTTCTCACTTACTCCTATTTTCTGCCTCTTCCTGTCCCTTTTCTGTTTACTCCTCCACATAATGTGCTTCCCCAGCCCCTGATCCAATAGGTTTCTTCCGGCTCCTCTCACTCGACGGGGTTGGCTTTATTTAATACAGTTCTGCAAGGCTCAGGACGTGATATCAGCCTTCTTTAAACAAACAAGAGTCCCCGAGACTTTCTTTACACTTCTCGCAGGCTCCGTATAAAAGGAAGTGGCGAGGACCACATCTCTCATTTATGATGAGATGGCTCAGATCTAAATGCTGCCAATAATGCTAAGAAGAGACAGCATTCCTATGGGTGTTAGGAATGATGGACACATTGATGAGATACGTAAACAGGATCCCTCTGGGCCTAGAATCGTGCGCCCATGGTTTTGCCATATTGGTCTTCCGGAAGCTATCTCAAGGAAGCCGTCCAGATTGAAAGTATAAACGCTGAAGGGTAAACCTGGTGTGCTCTCTTTGGGTAACGGAAGGGTTATAATTTTCCACTCTAAGAATAATGGAGCACCTGCTCTTTAAATGATGTCTTTGGTAAATCGACTGGGTGAGCAGAATGGGGTGAGGGGTACATTGAAATCCAGTATCAGAGTCACCTGAGTTTTTACCAAGTCATCAGCTGCAGGGAATAAACAAGCTGCTCTGAGAATCTTGCCTCTGGGAGCAGAATCCCAAAACACACTAGAGAAGTGGGGAGTTTCAGTTTCCCACTGAAGAGGAACCTCAAAGTCCAATAGCAGCCTCTACCTCTGGGATATACAGCAGGGGTGTAATAGTTGCTGGATTCCCATAGACTCCTAGGCATCTTAGTGATGTGAGCCTTACTGTAGTTCTACATTTAAATACGTGAAAACCAGATGTGAACCTATCACTACACCGACGATTCTCACTTGGTTCCACTTGGTCCTTTATGCTTTTTAGAAATGCACCCCTGTATCCGCTGTTGGAAAACCCAAAGAAGGTCCCGTCACTGATACAGTGCACAATTTACAACACCCCTGGGTTTGGGACCCATGATAACATCAAAGCGTTTCAACTCTGTCTTAAATACCCACATCTAGCAAATACACACGATCCGTGACCAAACACAGATCGATGAGTCACGACCCCTACCTTTGAGGCTCGGGAGAGAAGGTCGGGTAAACATCTCAAGGGCATTCGGTGCCAGTGCGAAACCTACAGGACAGCAGGCAGAGAAGACGGCTTTCGGGGGGTGGGGCGGATGGATAAGCATTAACCAGGAAGGGAAAAGAAAGGAAGTCCCCCCAGGTTGAGGGAGCTGCAAGTACATGTCACAGCAATGTGTGACGCCCTGCCTGGACCACCAGGGCACCGGGAGGCGTAAGAGAAGAAGGAACGCGGAGGAGGACAGAGAAAGCAAAACTGAGCATCTTTCGGGCATCTCATGAGAGCAACGCCCTCTTGCAATTTCTTCTATTCCCATGGCAGTGACTGCACATAGCCCTACAAGCACGGAAAGAAAGATGCGTCTGCTCACTGTTCTGTGGGTGCCAGCGCACGGCGTTCAGGTAGAAGTTGCAGTAGTGGAAGAGAAACTCGTGATCCGAACGATGGCTTCTCCCTTGAAGCAGGGGCATCAGGTCACGCCCATCGATGATCCTGGGGGATAAAGCAGGTGGGCATCAGGGGGCCACATCAGCCTTGGGCTAAAACCTCCCGATGTCGGCGCTGTCCTTCCAGCAAATGGGGGCATGATAGAGCTACAACATGGTAATGAAGTAACCAACCCAGGACACTGACTGACCCACACTGGGCGCCATATGCAACGTAGGGAGGCCAGCTCTGCTCGTGCATGAACTCATTTCATCCTCCAAGCAGCACCGTGAGTTGTGACCAGTATCACTCCAGGATGATGGGATGAAGAAATGGAGTGATTCACCCAACTCCACGTGTGTCGTAAGAGCCAATGAGATTGAAACCCAGCTGACTGGGCGTCCGTGCTTTCCACTGCTTTCCCCTGCTGCTGCTCCTATACCGAGTCTTCTGCCTATTGCCTTGGCAAACAGTGTATTTACAAACTACGGATCTATAGCAAATAAGAATTTCTGACAATCTGAGTTTTAAAAAAAAGATAATATACAGCATGGGGCAATTTAGATTGGATGGACTTCAATGCAAATGAAGTTCTAAGTCCCAGGGACGTGATTTGTAAATAATCATGATGATATTAAATACCCCGAAGATGTAAATGTACTCACATGCATTTACATATCACATATACACATTACACACGTTTATGTTCTCAAGGGTAAATATATCTCTTCTATAACTAGGCCGAGAAGGGGAACTTTCCAGATGGTAGGCAATAACTGTATACAACTGCTAAGGAGCAAAATTAAGACTATTTGGATGTTACATAAAGGAAAAAAGCCTATAATTTTGTTTTGAGTGAAACATACATTAACAGGCACTAGAGAAATTGAAGTCGTTGATTACCATTAGGCCACTGCCACGGAAACCTGGGGCAGAAGGCTACTTGGAAAGAGGTAGATTGTTGAACTTGAGGGTTTTCCTTCTCTGATTAAAAACATTCCAAGACAAATATCATATGATATCGCTTATGTGTGGAATCTAAAAAAAGGGTACACATGAACTTATCTACAAAATAGAAATAGAGTCACAGATGCAGAAAACAAACGTATGGTCACCAGGGGTAAAGGCGTGGGCAGAGGGATAAATTGGGAGATTGGGACTGAATATACACACTACTATATACAAAATAGATAACTAATAAGGACCTACTGTATAGCACAGGGAACTCTACTCAATACTGTAATGAACTATGGGGGAAAGTATCTTAAAAAGAGTGGATATGTGTATATGTATAACGGAATCACTTTGCTGTACACCTGGAATTAACAACATTTTACATCAACTACACTCCAACAAAAAATTTTTTAAAAACCCAAAACACTCCATCCCTGGCCCCTCCTACTATGAGGAATTGAGAAACCGGAACTTTAACTTGGTTATATAATGCGGGTAAGCACTCTTGAGAAGTCCTACATCCCTTGAGTTTTTTTTTTGTTTGTTTTTTTCTTTTTTCTTTGTGGTTTATTTTGGTGTCGCTAAAAATCCCATCATGTAATTACTGCTGACTGCTTCTCTGGTCCCCACCTTAGTTATTAATCATGCACTCCGCACAAGTCCACGGAACTGAAAATATTCTATTATTGTAAGTTAAAAATAAGAACAAAAGACAGAATTGGCTCACTTTCCAAGCCTGATTCTCATCTTCCATGAGAGGAACAAGGTAGAGAGATGATTCGATCCAGAAGCAGTGTGTTCTCCGGATACTAGTTCTATCCTGAAATGGCCGGTATTGTGAATTTCAAGAAAAACTCAGTCCTTGAGATTAGGAGAGCCTAAGTAGGTGGAAAGGAAGCAAGGGATGAGGGGAGAGGGGCAGAGAGGAGGACCTGCGCATAAAAAGCCCCCAGGGGTGAAAACCCTGAAGGTGAGAGATGGGACAGATGGGCCCGACACCTCTCCACCACCTTTAGCTCCACGTGGAGAGAAGGCCTTTCCACGATGGCTCGAGGGTGAGAGTGAATCTCTGTTTCTCTGACTCAATGTCTAGCTCATTTCTCGAAGCTGTTTTTCATCATAAACCCACAAAACTCAGCACTTAAGAACCCAGGAGACAGAACTGTTTTCTTAAGATTGGTATTTCATAACTGAACTGGGCCTGATCCCACAAAGGGGGATTTAATGACAAAAAGAACACTGTAAATCTCATAGACTTTTTTTCTGATTTCCAAGCACATGTGTCTCTTTTTTTTAAGGAGGGAAGCAAAGTCTGTTCTGCAAACTTCTTTTTTCTTGCGATGCAGAGACTGATCTCATCTTTGTTTTACATCCTATACCTAACGCACTCTTTCCTGGAAGCCGGCAATAAATCACGCTGCGATGGCAACCACTGTTGAACAATGCTGGAGAAATACGGCTTGTCAACAAGAGGCTCATTTCTGCCATGAAAAATGGAAAGTGACTCTACTGAGCTAAACTTTTAAACGGCGTCTGAGTTATCAAAATACTTGGGATGGCTGGGATGGAAATGTTTGTACAACATCACGATTCGTGGCAGAAGGGCCCCTACACTTTCAAAGTGATGCAAAGCATCGCCGCTTCCCTATGGGAATCGTCTGATTGGCCTTTTCTGTAAACAAATTCAACTTTTCAAAGCACGCTTGCAGGACAGCCACGGCTACAAAATTGGATGCTTTTTCCCCCTGGTGTCTGCCTCATTCTGTGAAAAACGTGCTCATTTGAGATTGCCTTTAACTTGGAAAGTGAGATGATTCTCTTTGGGCTCCTGACTCATGGCAACCATGGGGATAGTAACAATTCAGTGTCAAGGAGAGTCATGTCTGAATTTCAGGTCAAATTCAATAGCATGTGGATGACTCTCACGTAACTGAAAAGAACATGTTTGGGGAACTTTTTGGGGGGACAGTGACTTCATCCCCCCACAAATGTGCTGTCTCTCTCTCAGCGGAGTCAGTGAGCCATGTACTTCGGCACGTCCCTCCGACCCACCTGTGCTGGGTCCACTCTGGGGAGGATTTGGGGATCACAGCAGAAGGGAAAGGCTTGGGGGACTGAAAAAGAGTTTAACTTGGGGCACAAGGTGAGTCACTTGTTGCCATATTCAAAATAAGGTGATTCACGGAAGCAACCTAAGTGTCCATCGACACAAGAATGGATAAAGAAGATGTGGCACATATATACAATGGAATATTACTCAGCCATAAAAAGGAACAAAATTGAGTTATTTGTAGTGAGGTGGATGGACCCAGAGTCTGTCGTGCAGAGTGAACTGGGTCGGAAAGAGAAAAACAAATACTGTATGCTAACACATATGTATGGAATCTAAAAAAAAAATGCTTCTAATGAACCTAGGGGCAGGACAGGAGTAAAGATGCAGACGTGGAGAATGGACTTGAGGACACGGGGTCAGGGTGAAGGGTAAGCTGGGATGAAGTGAGAGAGTAGCACTGACATATATACATTACCAAATGTAAACCAGATAGCTAGTGGGAAGCAGCCACATAGCACAGGGAGATCAGCTCGGTGCTTTGTGGCCACCTAGAGGGGTGGGATAGGGAGGGTGGGAGGGAGACGCAAGAGGGAGGGGATATGGGGACATATGTATATGTATAGCTGATTCACTTTGTTATACAGCAGAAACTAACACACCCTTGTAAAGCAATTATACTCCCGAAAAGATGTAAAACAAACAAACAAAAAAATAAGGTGATTTTTTTCACTGTAGAGTAAGACAGGAAACATTTTTAGAAGAAAGCACATAGATCTTTGATAAATTAAAGGGAATCCCAAGTACCCAGAAAGTCTCTTTCATAATTAAAAGTGTTTCCACCCGTAAACATCAAACATTCTGCCACATGTGAATAGAAAGCAAGATCAATTACACGTAGTCACATGTACGTGAAGAGTTTCGACTTTTATTCTGCAAAATGGAGCTGAGCTGGGTACAGGTTGCTCTTGTATCTGTAGTGCTCTATGGAAGAAGCCTTCTGTGGTCACCCAGCTAGATGTCAGCAAAATTGAGTGGGAGAACCAAGCCACTCCCCTTGTCTTCATCAGACATAAGTGATACCAAGCATTTGGATTTCTTTTCCAAACTTGGAAAAAAGAAATGAAATCGAATTTTCATTATGGAATAGGAGAATTGGGCATGCCAATCTTCATTAAGAGGGAGCATGGTCATAGACTCACTATGGTAATACTCTGTCTGCTTGCAAAGATGAGGCTGACAGGTTTTCACTTTAATGAATTAATGTATTGAGGTATTATTATTATTATTATTATTATTTTTGCGGTATGCAGGCCTCTCACTGTTGTGGCCTCTCCCGCTGCGGAGCACCGGCTCCGGACGCACAGGCTCAGCGGCCATGGCGCACGGGCCCAGCCACTCCGCAGCATGTGGGATCTTCCCGGACCGGGGCACGAACCCGTGTCCCCTGCATTGGCAGGCGGACTCTCAACCACTGCGCCACCAGGGAAGCCCGAGGTATTATATTTTTGTTGCCTATGTTTTATATCACAAAGAAAGACTGCCCTCCATGTATGTCCAGAATCAGCTTATTTGGAGATGCAGGGGGAATGATTTTTTCTGCATATGCTGGGGTGATGGCCACGGTAGGTACAAAGGAAAGATTCACGCCAAGAGGAATCTCATATAGGCACACCACGGGGTTGAGTTAGAGAATTCTCATGGCAGCACTGAGACTCTGCAAAGTGAAAATCTCTATGTGTAACACTCGGACTGCTGCTCTTTTTACCTAAGCAGAAACCCTGCATCGAAGGGCTTTTCATTTCTCACCAAGCTAGGATTGTCAAGAACAGCACTTGCTTCTTGAGAATTACAAGGCTGTACTTGAAGGACAGGGGTCTTCTGAACGAAACTCCTCTCGTTCAATGAAAAATGTGGCAAAATGTGAGGGAACCTCATTAAGGGATTGTCATATAGCCTGGGTCCAGCTCTCTGAATGTGTTTACTCACCTGAGAAACGTAAATTTAATATTGCTTAAGCAAGAAACCAGGGAAGCTGATTTCCACCAATCTTAGTGGGAGGGAGTTAGGCTGTTTTCTAAAGAGTAGATACCTGTGTATCAGATTTACAGATGGATATGGATATATATGAGGATATTATCCGGACGCTCTTATTGAAAAGTTTTGATGAGGTTTTCATTATATAGATAACGACATTGTCCATAAAAGAGCAATAATAAGCTTTTGAGCAGAATTCTCACCCTCAGCACTCCCAACAGATTGGGCTGGATCACTCCTTGCTGGAGGGTGGCATCCTGTGCATTGTAGGGTGTTTAGCAGCAACCCGGGCCTCTATCCACTAGATGCCAGCAACGTCCCGAGTCAAAACAATCAAAAATGTCTCTAGACACTGATAAACGGCCCCTGGGAGGGACAGTCACCCCAGCTGAGAACCATCCCTTTAGATGGTCAACGTCTCCAGGGCAGACACACAAGGACGTCTTCTAGACCTGGTTGCTAACATGATCTAAATAGTATATTGTGAGATCATTTTATTCCCATGAGCAACCTGGAAGCAGATTGCCGTTTTCTTATCTGTGCTGTCTCTTGGAGAACAATGACATCTTATAGAGCCTTGGACCAAAACCCAGACATAGTATCATTGGGTTGAGTTGGACCATCAACAGGTGAGATCCATTGAAAGAACCTTCAATACTCAGAATGGGTTCCACTGAGGACACTGGCTCGTGCACAAAATGTTTGGGTCAGCTTAGGAGGGAGGCTGCTTCCTTCCTCAATGGGCATGTGGGAGAAAAACAGGATGACCCCCATTAGATTCAGATTGGGGTGGGTGCGAGGTGCCGGCAGCAAGATCTCCCTTTAGGGATCTTCCTCTTTGCCTCTGAAATTTTCCCTTCCCTTGGCTCTTCCCAGTGAGGTGGAAAACCAGTTAAAGGTGGTGTGAAAGCAGGGACTTCCCTGGTGGTCCAGTGGTTAACACTCTGTGCTCCCAATGCAGGGGGCCCGGGTGCGATCCCTGGTCAGGGAACTAGATCCCACATGCATGCCACAACTGAGAGTTCGCATGTCACAACTAAGAAGTCTGCATACCGTGACTAAAGACCTGGCACAGCCAAATAAATAAATGTTTTAAAAATAATAAAAATATAAAGATACTGTGAAAGCAGAGAGTACCGACGAATTTAATATCATGAACCATGAGAGAAAAATGTACTTAATGAAACTATCTGAACACTCAGTGTGCACGGGTCATGGAACTATTCAGATTTATTCCAAGGGAAAGAACCAGGGCCAAAGAGCAAGTAAAATAAGGAGTGAGAGCTTTAGTTTTCTGTAAGAAAAGACTTTTGATGAGTTATTCCTGCCAAGTTTTCTGTCATTAGAGGGGAAGAAGAATCATTTGATTGGAATAGCAGCTCTTAGAAGCCCCTTCAGCCCTCACAGTGATGATTCTCTGAGCCCAGATGGACGTGAAACGTGTAAGTGGAAACAACTCTACTTCCCTACCTGTTACCTCTCAATATGGCGGGTGAAACAAAAATGGCAAGTATGCATGCATCCCTACTCTGCACTTGACATGCTCTAGTGCTTGCCATCCTGTGCAAGTGTGAACCCATTTGCAGGAGAAGAAATCAGGGCCCAGGAACTTCAATGCTTCAGCAGCAGTGAAGCCACAGCAGCATAGCTCCGGGAATCTCTGCTCGTCTCTGAAGCACCAGCTACCCTGAGACGGTGTGGTCCAGAGACCCACAGGGATGCCTGAGACCTACGAGGAGGTCTATGAGCTCAAACTGTCTTTGCAGTAATTCAAAATGTTATTTGCCTTTTGTACCCCCACTCTTTCATGAGCTCATGGTGGGTTTCCCCAGTGGCTCCATTATCACTCTGTCAGCCGATGCACTGTGTGCTTGGGCCCTCTTGCATTTAAAAACTTTTATTTCCAGGTTTAATTGCTCATATGACAAACGCTGATAGATACCGCCCACAGAAACACAACGTCTTTGGGCTCCTGGATCTGGGAAGAGTGTACAAGAATCTCGAGGCCACAAAGTTTGAGAAGGGCTGAAGTCTACAATTCTGCCTTTCCCATCTGTGTGTGTGTGTGTGTGTGTATGTGCGTGTGTGTGTGTGTGCGTGCACTTTGAGAAGAACGTATACCTAATGCAGAAATTTGAAATAAAAGTAGAGTGAACCAAGGTTGCGCACAATGGGAGGTGAGCAAACCTCTCCGTGGACTCAGCTCTGGCTGAGCTGTTGTTTTCGTCTCTGGTTTCGTTTCCTCTTGGTTCTGTCGGCAGCTCAATTTGAACAAGATTTGCAGCCCGTGTGCCTGCCGTCACCCTGGATTGCCACCCAACTAACGAAAGCAATGAATCAGTGTGCCTCACTTAGAACTCTTCAGATTGGTAATAACACTTAAGGAGAAACCACTGGCGATGCCGTCGGAAGTTGTATTTAAATGTAAGAGAAAGACATTTCATTTAGAACTCGCTAAATGAAGACCTGCTGGGAAAAAAGGGGCCTGACTAGGCACCCAACTGCCTTTCTCGCTGCTGCAGCAAAGAGCTGGTGAACAGGGCCAGGAGAAGTGTGGGATGAAACAAGGGAGGTTAGAGGGCATCTGCCCAGCTGCCCTTCTGCAAGCTGATGATGGGCACAGATGAGAGAGAGAGAGAGACAGAGGGAGAGAGAGAGAGAGAGAGAGGGAGAGGGAGGGAGGGGGAGAGGGAGGGAGGGGGAGGGTTCCACGGAATGCCAAAAGAGGGAGGCTCAGTTAAAGACCGTCCATCCCATAGGATTCCCCTGGTGGCACAGTGGATAAGACTCCATGCTCTCAATGCAGGGGATCCGAGTTCAATCTGTGGTCAGGGAACTAGATCCCACATGCATGCTGCAACTAAGAGTTCACATGCCACAACTAAGGAGCCCACGTGCTACAACTTAGGAGCCAGCGAGCCCCAACTAAGGAGCCTGTCTGCCTCAACTAAGACCTGGTACAACCAAATAAATGAATAAAGAAACAAATATTAAGAAAACAAAAAGACTGTCCATCCCCTTCAGGCTTTGGACTTTATTTCCCACTGGGATAACAGGATGGACAGAACGGTGTTTACATTGCTGGACCCACCAGTAAGTCCCATAACCGGGCGTGGATAAAGGGTCCAGCCGGAAGTAGCATATGCCACCGTGCAGGCGAATCGGAACACCCTTGCCCACAAAATCCGAAGGAGACTGCCCCGAGCACCTGGGAGTCACAGTACCTGTCTTCCGGCAGAGGGGACCCCGCAAGTTTGGCCACCGTCGGGAAGATGTCCATATTGCTTGTTGGCTCATCGATCTCCAGCCCAGCCTGGATCACCCCTGGCCATCGGAGGATGCCTGGAACCCGGATGCCTCCTTCCCAGTTGTTGGCTTTTCCCCCTAAAATGCCGAAGGAGAGGCATCAAGGAGATTTATACGTCTTTCCAACACGTACCTCAATGCACTCTTCAATGCTTAATGTGGGGTGGCCGATTTGGAAGAACCTAGTGATTTAATGACATGGATTCAATGAGAATTTCACAAGCAATACTGTATCTCTTGTGGTGAAGAATATATATCGGGTTGGCCAAGAAGTTCGTTTGGGTTTTTCCATAAAATGTTACGGAAGAACCCAAACAAACTTCTTGGCCAACCCGATATATATATATGTCATGGTCTCTACATGCATGACACACGGCCAGCATTGCCTGGTGGACACAAGTGCTGACTCTGTCATCAGGGAGACTCAGATCTCACAGCAACAAAGACTTCTAACAATGTTTCTGGAGTCATGGGGTTCAAATTCCACTTCTACTTTTTACCGCTGGTAGGAGGCAAAATAATGGTACCCCCAAATGTCCACCTGCAACCCCTGGAATCTGGGGATATGGTACCTTATCCGACAGAAGGAGAGATTATTCTGGATTACGTGAGTGGGTCGAATACAATCACGAGGCTCTTTATAGGGGAAAGAGGGAAGCAGGAAAATGGGCATCAGAGCAGCTGAGGCTGTAGTCAGAGAGACTGGAAGATGCTACGGCACTGGCTCTGAACAGAAAGGTGCCCCAAGCCAAGGCATGCAGGTGGCCTCGCTCCCCGAGAGCCTTCATAAAGGAGCACATTTCTGCTGACACCTTGATCTTAGCCCACGGGGACGCATTTTGGACATCGGACCTGCAGAACTGTAAGATCATCCATTTGTGTCGTGTTGAGCCACCAAACTGGTGGTGAACTCTCGCAGCAGCCCTAGGCAACGAAAACACCAGCTCTGTGCCCTTGGGACATGGGTCCACCGCTGTGCCACACGTTCCAGACGTGTAAGATGTGAGTATTTCACGGGATTATGATCCCCAGCCTGAGAGACAGGAGACCACTGACCATAGCCGTTTTCATCATTGTTATTATTTTATTACTGGCCTAGCTCTTACTGTTTAGTTGGGAAAACGAGCTTTGCACGTATGAGGCAATTCGAAAATAACTAAATAGAGCATGAAAGGGGTATCAGGAGGGGCTGGAGGGGTGAGCTGGGAGTGGGTCACAATGTCAACAGAAGATGCTCCCCAGGGTCTCTCACTAATGGTCCTTGGGGAAGGGAGAGAGCAGCACAGCGGCCTGGGGCTCAAAGAGGCCAGAAATGCGGGATCCCTCCAGCAGGGAACCTGTGGATGGATGGAAAAACAGACACGCTGCTTCCCCAGGAGTAGTTCCCCATGACTTTGTAACAAGCTGTGCATAACTCTGATTGCAGCCCAAGAAAAAGCACAGAGGATGCCTCTTCCCTGGGAACACGGGCCCTGAGGCAACAGACTTTGAGTTGGTTTGCGAAGGAGAAATACGGTTAGCAGAGAAGGACAGGGGATTGCAAGGGAGATACAGGAAAAACAGGTGAAGGAGTGTGGATTCTTTCTGAAAATGTCTGAACAGAGAAAAGAGCATGGTCTAAATTTAAAATTTGCTCGAGTAATTGTCAAGTGCACGCATTTAACATCCTGGTGGCACTCGGCCGTGACAGGAAGCCACAGACAGATGATGGCTGAGTTAAGCTCTCCAGGACGGTGCAGAGAAAATTCTTCTACCATTCACTCCGAGACTCTTGTTAGGAACAGCTGTCTCTAAACCACGCTTCTATATTTTTGTCTTTGCACGTGCTGCCACCCGGCAGGTCAAATGCCTTTGAACGGCAAGAGCATATGCTTGTCATTCTTTTGCTTGACGTGGGCACAGAGTTTTCTGCAATACTCTATTTGTCATTTTTTTGTCCTCTTGGGCATCTCCCCGCCTGATAACGCTGGTTCCCTGGATTGATGGGAATCGCAAGGAAGCACGTGATGCATCTAATTCACACTAAAGTCTTTCTCATCCAAGATGCTATAGTTTACACCCTCCTCGATGTATTCAGTCCAGGGACTAAAACCCCACCAATTATAGATGGGAGATGTGACAAAACCGCCCAGGTCCTATCACACTATCATCCACCTGTTATCGGGGCAAGAATAAAACAGCAGCCGTCTGCTCATGTCACTGCTTGAAGGTAAAGAACTGAAGAACACCCTTCAGTTAACGGACCCGGTTTCAGAAGCTAAAGGTGACTATTTAAGCAAGACATCAAACGGCTAAATCATCTGAGCCAGGGGGTGGCACGTGTTTCCTTTGAAAAGCCAGGGAGTGACGATTTTAGGTGGTTTGGGTGGCTTGCCCAACTCCTCAGAAGCAGGAGGGCCAGACACCAGCAAATCAACATGGCTGTGTTTCAGGGAAACTTGATCTACAAGATCAGGCAGCAGGCTGGATCTGGCCCAAATGCCATAGTTTACTGAGCCCTGCTCTTTTTCTTTCTTTTTTTTTTTTTTATTGGAGTATAGTTGATTTACAATGCTGTGTTAGTTTCTGCTATACAGCAAAGTGAATCTGTTATACATATACATATAGCCACTCTTTTTTTAGATTCTTTTCCCCCATAGGTCATTACAGAGTATTGAGTAGAGTTCCCTGTGCTCTACAGCAGGTCCTTATTAGTTATCTATTTTATATGTAGTAGTGTGTGTGTGTGTGAATCCCAATCTCCCAATTTATCCCCTGCCCTTACCCCCTGGGAACCGTAAGTTTCTTTCCTACATCTGTGACTCTGTTTCTGTTATGTAGATAAGTTCATTTGTAGCCCTTTTTTAAATTTTTGGATTGATAGATTCCACATATAGAGCCCTGCTCTTAAAGTTACTGAATTTAGATTTGGGGAGTAGGGTGTGTGCATCAGCCCTGACCCTACTCCGTAATATGAACTCCTTCAGTGTTATTAGGGGGGAAATGTCGCCGCCAACTTCCACTGATGATTTATTTTTTCACTTAATTGGACTCCTTCATATCTTCTGCAAGAACGAAAAACTAAAGAATCTCTCCTTCAGCCTGAAATGCAAAGTAACCACATCCTGGCTCTGGCCCACCCTGCCAATACCATTCCTTAGTGGAGCTGAGTCTCACCTAAGTGCCCCAGCAAACAACTCATCCTATCCCACCTTCTGCAAAGTTCTGTTGCTGTTTTCTCTGCCAGGATTTTCCCCCAACCCCCAATCATTTCTGTAAACCCTCGAAAGCCTGCATAAGACGCTCTTCCTATTTAATCAAGGCTTCTACAACCACTACCACATGTAATGTCTTCCTACTCTCCATTTCCTGGGCATTTTTCAAGGTTCTCGTTTATGGGATGTGTGACAATCAATGTGATCCCATCTCATCGTCCCAGCGGGACCAAGAGTACTTGAGAAGAAACTCTAATCGACTGTTGAATCAACTGCGGTCCACAGCGTAATACCTTCCAAATAGAGAAGGTCCAATATATGCAGTGAATGAATGAAAGAATGGATGAATTGATGCAGAGTATTCCTGGGGGGAAAAAAAAGAGAACCTTACAGATGGGAGTGGTTATAAACTCCTGTTTCCAACCTCTTTTGGTCCCTTAACTTTGCTAGGCTTTTTCATTTCCCTAACCTGTTGCATTCCAAAAGTTCTCTCCTCCAGAGTCTTACCCAACAAGCTCATCTTCTTAGTCTCACTGTGCATTCCATCCAGGAAAATGAGCTCGATTAGCACGAAATACATCAATGCCCTGCCCTCCCAGACCTCAGTTTATCCACTGATGTCACATCCCCAACCATGTGCCCCTCCAGGCAACCTTGGCCTCCGTCACCCACAGACCACATCACTCCCACCTGCTCTGTCTCAAAAGTGAGTGATCCAAACACTCTATTATCTAATCACAAACCTCTGCCTTCCAATACAGCTTTCTCAACCTTGGGCCCAAACTCTGCAATATCGAACCCTGTCGTACCACGGTCACACGTTTTGTCAAATAAAACCCAATGCAGTCATCTCGTTGAGGACTGCGATCATTCAGTAGTTCAGTTTTCTACTAAGTGGACAGTCCCAATTGTTCCAAATGACACTTCAATTTTCGGGATGTTTGCTAACTTTATCCTATGTGGTCCCGATGACCAGCTCAGATCATGCAGTGTACCATTTCCATCACATTCTTGCCAAAAGACTGGATCCCAGAGAACCTCTGACACATGTTCATGCCTTCCCAGTACGATACCAGCCCTCAATGAAAATATCTATCTGTTCTCTGTAAATTGAGATCTTCTCAACATCTGGTTAAAGTGACCAAATGGGGTCCCTTCCTGTTCCTGGAATCCAGGGTTCCCCACCTGCAGCTGGCATGTCAACCCTCCCCCAGAATACTACTTGTCACCCCCATGCCCTGCCCTACTCCGCCTTCAGTAGGTAACTCTGTTTCCTTCTGCAGAGAGGAAACAGAAGGCTTCATTTGGGAACACCTTCAAATTCCAGCCACTATCCCTTCTCATTGCACCAGCATCTGCTCTCGGCATTCCCTGCCAGACTAGACAAGGTCCCTCCTCCTGGCAAAGATCAATCCTCCTACATGTTGGGTCTCATTTCCCACCGTCTTCTCAGAAATCTGACATTCTCAGGTGTCCCCTGTACCTTCACGATCCGTCTACTGAAGCTGACTTGAGAGAATGAAATACACTCCAACCTTCCCCATGACAAAGAACCCCTTTCACAGCCCGTCTCCCTGCACAGACACATTTCTGAAAAGAATCTGAGAAACTGCTCACCTTCCGGCCCCCTTCTATCCAGCCAGCCTCTGCCCCTTGCTCTGCACCGAAAATACTCATGGGAACATCACGTGTATAATATACACAATGGCTCCTTGGGGTCTACATCCTACTTGACTGTTTCTCAGCGTCCACTTCTACGAACCATATTCTTCCCTGGACCTTCCCTTCCCCCCCAGTTTTCTTCTTATTTCCCTGTCACTCTCTCCGTATCTCCTTTGTTGGATCGTCAGCTCCCGTATCACCTTTTATGTTCGGCTTGGTCCCTGACCCTCTTCTCTTCTTACACTAAAGGATCCCATACACCAACCCAATATAGGTCTCTGCCCAGGAGTCCTAATTCCTAAAGGGAACCTCTGTCTAGCGAATCACACCAGTCAAACACGGAAGAGACAGCTTTGACGTCCTCCCCTCCCTCAAACCCAATATCTAATCAATCACCAATACCAATGGGTTTACCGATACAAGCACGTTGATTCACTGCCCGCTTCATTGAGTTAAACCACTGATCCTTCAAATCTAAGCTCAAGTGGTTTTTCATTTACATATTCACTCAAAACTAATTTCTTACAATATGTCAGACCCTATTCTAGCTTCTAAGCATACAGATGTGAGTAGAATACGTCTGGATCGTAGTTCTTGCACTCTGGCAGGCGACAGTATTCCTTGCCCTCACTAAGGGCACTGAGGACACACTTTGCATGTACTGACTTCTTAGTCATCTCAACAGTCTTCTACGATGTTCCTATAATAACAATCCTATTATTCAAATTCTAAAGACAAGGGAACCAAGTCGCTGCCTGGGAGTCCTAATGCCTCAAAGTACTTCTATCTACCCAACCACACCAGCCAAAAACATGAGACATCTTATGTTACCCCTCAACTCATCCTTATTCTCACTTCTTTACCCTTTCCTTAGAGTGGATTTGGGTGATATTCTTGACCTCCAATTTTAACTACTACCCAAATGGCAATAACTATATATGTATACACACACACACACACACACACACACACACACATATACAAATATATATAAACACACAATATATATACACACATTTCTATCTATCTACCTATGTCTGTTCATCTATCTCTATCTATCTATCTATCTATCTATCTATCTATCTATCTATCTATCTATGTATCTAGGTAGCTATCTATCTATCTATCTACCTACCTATGTCTATCCATCCATCCATCCATGCATCATATCTATCTATCCCTATCTATCTATCTATCCATCCCTATCTGTCTGTCTATCTATCTACTTCATTCTATCAGACATACTAACGTGGATGTAGGGTACCTTTCATCAGCTACATCGCCCAGTATCCCTGGTTGACACCTTCATCTCTTATAGCAACCTTGAGCTGCTTTTTTGTTCCCTGTAAAGCATCTCACTCCTGCCTGGAATGAACTCTCCACCTCTCCTCTCCCAGCCAACACTCCCAAGCATCAGCCTGCAAAAGGTCCATGTCTCCTGGGAAGTTCTCTGAATTCCCAGGTTGGGGAACAACGTCTAATCGTCCCTTCTCAGAGCTTCCTTTCTACTTTGTTATTCTGAAACCATCTCCTTAGATGTCCATCTCAACCAAAGAATATGAGCTACTAGAGGCTGGGGACCCTGTATTCGCTGTCATCATGTCCTAGAAGCCAGCCCCGAGCCTGGCATCCTATGGGGGCTCAGTATATGCGTGCTTCTCAGTGGAATTTAACTGAAGGAATGAACTGCTAGGTGAGGATAACACGTGAGCTTCTTTCAAAGAGGAAAAGCCTGGGGAAGCCTGGGGGATGCCTCCTGGCACACAAGTCCTGATACCAGCAAGACCAGCCAGCTTTGCCCTCTCTTGGGGAGCTGATGAAAATGTTTGCTAAAATCTGAAGAATGAACCTGAACGTAACCACCCCCTAATAAACTAGCAGAGCCTCTTGCTGTTTTTTTTTTTTTTTTTTTCTCCAACAAAAGCACCTGTTGCTCTGAGAGCCGTGGGACTGCCTGAGGCAAAGAGCCGCCAAACTCAGTGACTGTAAGAAGGAACTCCTAAGCCACATGGACTCCAGCCAATCACTGGCTTTTGGAACCTGCACTGCAAGGAAAACTGCGGTGCCTTTCTTGCAGGCATCAGGGAATTCGGAGAGCATTTCTCTGCCCGTGGAGAAAGTCTACGTTCATGAACACTCAGGGAAATACGATTTTCAGCCCTCACACCCAACCAATGCTTCTGCAGAAGCCATCTATAGAGTTAATTTATCCACTCCATTGACACTTATTACTTGCCTTTACGCAGAGTAAAAGGGAGGCAGGGGGTTGAGGGGGGAGCCTCCTGCTGGGTGACCTTGACTTGGGAGAGGAATGAAAAGGAAGCCAGAGCTAGGAGTATGATGTTCTCATCCGAGACTTCGGGGAATTTTCAGCTGTGAGGAAGAGGAAGGAAACTCTAAACGCTAAGAAAATCTTAGGGAAGTTATTCTGGTCCCAGCTAAGGGAGGATATGTTAGGGAAAAGGTGAAAATAAGTTTACAAATATTACATGCTAGGGAGGGTGTGGAGAAAAGGGAACCCTCCTACACTGTTGGTGAGAATGTACTTTGGTGCAGCCACTATGGAGAACAGTCTGGAGGTTCCTTAGAAAACTAAAAATAGAGCTACCATATGATCCAGCAATCCCACTCCTGGGCCTATATCCAGACAAAACTGTAATTCAAAAAGATACATGCACCCCAATGTTCATAGCAGTACTATTTACAATAGCCAAGACATGGAATATAACCTAATGTCCATCGACAGGTGAATGATAAAAGAAAATGTGATATATATGTATAATGAAATAGTACTCAGCCATAAAAAAGAATAAAATAATGCCATTTGCAGCAACATGCGTGGACCTAAAGATTATCATACTAAGTGAAACCAGACAGAGGAAGACAAATACCATATGATATCACTTATATATGGAATTTAAAACATGACACAAATGAACTTATCCGTGAAACAGAAACAGACTCACAGATATAGAAAACAAACTTATGGTTACCAAAGGGGAAAGTGGGGGAGGGATAAATTAGGAGTTTGGGATTAACAGACACACACTACTTTACATAAAATAGATAAACAGGGCTTCCCTGGTGGCGCACTGGTTAAGAATCTGCCTGCCAATGCAGGGGACATGGGTTCGAGCCCTGATCTGGGAAGATCCCAAATGCCGCGGAGCAACTGGGCCTGTGCACCACAACTACTGAGCCTGCGCTCTAGAGCCCATGAGCCACAACTTCTGAGCCCACATGCCACAACTGCTGGAGCCCGTGCTCTGCAACAAGAGGAGCCACCGCAATGAGAAGCCCGCGCACCGCAATGAAGAGTAGCCCCTGCTCACCGCAACTAGAGAAAGCCCGCGCGCAGCAATGAAGACCCAATGCAGCCAAAAATAAATAAATAAAATAAATCAATTTTTTTTAAAAGTTAAATAGATAATCAACAAGGTCCTACTGTATAGCACAGGGAACTATACTCAATATTTTGTAATAACCTGTAAGGGAAAAGAATCTGAAAAAAATAGATATATGTGTGTGTATAAATGAATCACTTTGCTGTACATCTGAAACAAACACAACATTGTAAGTCAACTATATTTCAATTAGAAAAAAAAGAGAGAGAGAAAAAACTAGTAGTGTCACTATCCCCTCAACCCCACAAAATTAAATTAATTTTTTGAAATGCAGACTACAGCAGAATCTAATGTTCCTCTGATTAAAAGGGATTAGCTGTTGAACTCTGTGTCGTGATTTAATCACAGCCATTCTACCAAGGTGGTCCATAGATTTCATTAGTGAAACAGACTGAGGAATACGGAGGGATCACTGAGCTCAAATAGTATAGTTTTTTTTTTTAGGGGAAGGCTGAATAATGACCCCTAAAGATGTCCATGTTGGAATCCTTGGAACCTTTGAATTGTACCTTGTTTTCTGAAAAAGGGACTTTGTAGATATGATTACATGACTGATGGTGTGATGGGGAGATTATCGTGGATTATCTCGGGGGGCCCTAAGGGATAGTAGGAGTGCCCTTAGTTGAGTGAGGCAGGATGGGATGTGACTAGAGAAGAGAAGGCCATGTGAGGAAGGATAGATCTTTTGGAGCAGTTCTGATGAAGACTGCAAGTCAGGATTGTTCTGAAAGGATGCCCTTTTGATCAGTGAGCTCAAACGGTGTGATTTCTCTGTGTTTGCATAAATCATAGGAGTGCATGCAAGTTCACAGCTTTAGAAAACAAGGCGTCTTGACACTGAGAAGTCTTTGGTCATTCCCCATAGCTAGAAGGAAGCCACATCTTTTTTTTTTTTTTTTTTTTTAAGCATCATACCGTTAACAATGTTTCACTGTGAACTTGATTTCAACTAAACTTGACAAAGGGATGATGCTTCGCAATAGAGTGGTGGCTGAGATATTAATACAGTGTCAGACACCGATGGTAGTTCTAGCATTCAAACAAAGTATGTCTAACACATTCAATATGTTTCTTAGAAAAACAAAAAAAACCAGGGAGCAGCTGTGAGCCTGCTCTTCAGATTGTATGAGAAGCCCAATTCCAAGGCATCCTTCAGACCTCGGGCACTCTCTTTCTGACTCATCCTCACCATCCACTTAGGTCTCTCAAGAGTCAGCCATCGACGCAAAATGCCAGTACATCTCCTTCTTTTCATCATCAGCCTCCCTCAGATTCATCGCAGGTGGTCATCTGTCCCCGAACCAAAGCTCCGTCACACCACATATGTGACTTTCTTAAGTAACGTATTACTTGCTGACCACATCTATTACTGTGATTTATGTATACGTCTCGGCAGCAGCCACTAAGCAACTTTGGAACCTAACAGACCTTCACCGGGGGAATGAATGGACGGGGGAGCCCGTGCATGAAATGCAGTCTGGGACTCCATCTCGAGAGACACTATCGTGTATAAAATAACATAAAAACAACTCTCCGCACACAGTCCATAACCTCAAGGAAATACGACGAAAGCACCTCATCTTACTCTACAGGAATACATACTTTCACTTCTCGCTCCTCGAAAATAAGACTGAATAGAGGAGGGCTGGCTGAAAGAGGGGGTTAATCCTGTTCCGGGTAGAGACACCTGCTCAGTCATTTCACCCGTGCTGAGTATCAGTCGTGTATCCTGCACTGGGGAGGGAACGATGACAAGCAAAGGAAGTGGTATGAACATCCAGCGAGGTTGTCCAGACCCGCACTGAACAGGAATCCTTCCCTCCTGGGTTCCAGGTAACCGAAGGTGTAAACAAAGGTCCCGGCCCCCCAGTGCTCAGAATTTGAAAGGACTCAGATGTGCATGTCGAGGATGTAAATAGAAGTATAAGGTTTCACAGGCTACGTGCTGCCATTGGGATGGGTGACAGACTGCCTTTTCGCTGTCTGTTTGGTTCAGGACTGGTGTGATCTGGTGTTACCCAATTCCTGCCAGTTTGCAGAGTAAGCCATGTGCTTCTCTCCTCATCCCAGCTCTACTGAGGAGGGTATGTGGTTGGGAGAGTGGAAAGAGCTCGAGGTAGAAGGATAAGAGCTCAAGCACACCCTGGCTACCTCCTTCCCAGCCTGGTCTCCCTTGGGAAAATTTCTTGGGCCCTGTTGGCTGAGTGAGGCTCTCCTTGCTGTATGCACCACAGGCATCTTGTGCCAAGAATGTCGACACCCTTGTTAAATCGCATGGGCCTCCTTAGGCTTCCTCCCACCACCCCCAACCCAACCACCCATGCAAACAACTAACCACCCAACCAACCAGCCACTGACCCAACCAACCATCCAACCATCTACCCAACCAACCACCCACCAACCATCCACCCACCCAAACAACCATCCACCCACCTACCCAACCAACCACCCATCCAACCATGCACCCACCCAAACAACCATCCACCCATCTACCCACCCAACCAACCACACATCCACCCAACCACCCACCCAACCAACCAGCCATTTACCCAACCAACCATCCACCCAACCAACCAGCCACCCACCTACCCACCCAACCAACCAACCACCCAATCAACCACCCAACCATCCAACCACCCACCCAACCAACCAGCCATTTACCCAGCCAACCACCCAACCATCCACCCACTCAACCAACCACCCACCCACCCAACCACCCACCCAACCAACCAGCCATTTACCCAACCAACCATCCACCCAACCAACCAGCCACCCACCTACCCACCCAACCGACCAACCACCCAATCAACCACCCAACCATCCACCCACTCAACCAACCACCCACCCAACCACCCACCCACCCAACCACCCACCCAACCAACCAGCCATCTACCCAACCAACCATCCAACCATCCACCCAACCAACCAGCCACCCACCTACCCAACCCGTTGACCATGGGCTCCTTTAGGGCAGGGACCGTATTGTTGCCTCTAACCCAGTGCCAGATACATAGTTCAATCAGGGTTTTGTAAACTAATGGATGAAAGCACTCCGTAGATTAGCATTTCATATCTTTGTAGGTAAACTCTGATTTCCTGAGTCCCTGGGAATCTGTGAAACATCCATGTGAGAGAATAATGAAAGGGCAATAAAGCACCTCATGGCTTTAGGGAGCAAAATTCAATGCGCTTCCCTATGTGTCACGCATCTTGCTTTATTCAGCAGCCCCTACTGTCTGGGACACCTTGCTTTGCCTTTTGCATGGTCACTTCTAATCATCCTCCCCCATGTTACATCCAACCCACACCCACTGCAGATTCGGGTGGTGTCCTAACCCTTAGCACGGATATGCCCTTTGAGGTATCTCACCTAAGTCTTTGTGAAATGGGCCACATGTTATTATACCCAGGTATCTCTGTCTCATATTCGCAGAGTGTATGTTGTATAAGCAACTTGGGGTCAGCAGATGGGTCTTATCTAATATCCCCAATGACAGGTAGCCTGATCCATCTTGGTGGTGGCTTAGCTAATGCTCTGTCAGGAAAGAAGCATCAGCCCACAATGCTGTAGCATATGGAGATAGGCAGAATAATGACCTCCCAAAGATGTCAGCATCCTCATCCCCGGACACTGTGACTAGGTTACCTTCCATGACAAGAGGGGCTCTGCAGATATGATTAAGGGTCTAGAAATAGGAAAAATTACTCTGGATTACGTGGGTGAGCCTGACATAATCACAAGGGTCCTTAAAATTGCAGGCAAGAAAGTCAGCGTAAGTGAAAGAGTTGGAATTATGGAAGCAGAGGTCAGAGAGAGAGAGAGAGAGAGAGAGGAAGGTTTGAAGACACTGCATTGGTGGCTTTAAAGGTGGAAGAAAGGGTCCACGAGCCAAGGAGAGTGACCACCTCCAGAAGCTGGAGAAGGCAAGGAAATGGATTCTCCCCTGGAGCCTCCAGAAAGATGCAGTCCTGCTACCATCTTGATTTTAGACCAGTGAGACCCATTTCAAACTTCTGATGCCCAAATACAAGTTAATAGCTTTTTATTGTTGCTGTAACAAATCAACACAAACTTCCAGGCTTAAAGCAACTGTAGTTGTAGAGGTCATGGGGGGAGGGTGTAAGGGGTCTTGTTTGAACCAACTACACTATGGGGCCAACTACACTATGAACCAACTACTATGGGGCTGAATTTAGATTTAGGGGGAAAACACCCTCATTTTAATGTCTGGACACAGAATGCGTGCTTTTAAGTTCTGGGGGGACCATAGCGGAAATGGTCACTTTGGCCATCTGAGTTTTCAATGCCTGTGACCCAATAAAGCCCTGTATGTTTCAAGTGGCAGAAGAATAGCACCACAGCTCCAAGGTCCAGGAGAAGGTGATGAGGGGGTAAGCGGCGGGGGGCAGGCAGAGCACAGAGCTGACACCGTGCCATTTCCCACCTGCACAGATTGCTCACCTTTATAGATTCCGTTACTGCCTCCGTGACCTTCCCCTTTGACAGTCACCTCCTCTACATGTGCTCCTTGGTCCGAGGAGAAGTAGACCAGGGTGTTATTAGCCAGTTTCAACTCATCTAGAACATCCAAGATCTGCCCTGAAGGGGAGAAAACACTCAGTGTTAAAATAGTGCAATCTTTACAAGAGAAAGGGAGGTGATTCGCTCTCATCGACCTGTCTGTTAATTTCTCACGGTGAGAAGGAGATGGTCTTACACACTGAGCTCTCCTGTGCTGATCCCAACAGGGGATGCAGCAGAATCAGAAGGAGCCACAGTGGCCGGGCTCTTGGCAGAGACAATGAGAAGATGCAGTCAGTGAATTAAGTATCATCTACAAGCATCATTTGAACGTCTAGGCATCACGGGGTGACCCTGTAGGGAGACCTGATAAAGGTTCTAGAGGAATCAGGCTCACAGATCATGAGCCCCTTGGAGGAAGATGCCGGAAGAGAGAAGCCAAATTGCTGCAATCACCAGCTGGCCTGAGGCTATAAAGAAGTCTACTGGTTTTCCTTATTGACTGGAAAAAACTAAATCATCACTGTTCCTCTTATACAAACAAACATCTCTAAAACTATTTTATGCTGAATGACCTTTTTCATACTTACCATAGATACCCAGGTCTAAAACTGTCCATCATGAAGATAAATATTCCTCACACTTTCCTTTTTCTTTTCCTCACCTTCTTTCCCCATACTTCCCATTGTATACTAACCCCCATATAGCAACCCTTCAAAATAATAATGATACCATGGTCAACAATGAGAGTAATGGGTACCATGTGTTGAACACTCTGCCTGCAGAGGCCTTTATTCCATGTTCTCTTGATTACATCATACCGAACCCTACGAGTAAAGAGCATTGGCTCCATTGCACAGCTGAGGGCAACAGTGCTCCAAAAAGATACATGACCTGTTCAAAGTCACACCGTTAGGAAGTGAGAGACCCAGAAAGGAAGAGTTAAGTCTGACTGCAAAACCCAAACTCTCAAACCCTGCAGAGTTAAGTGGATGAACTCAGTGAAAATCACAGAGGAGTAAAAAAAAAAAAAAAAAAAAAAAGACATGAAGGAAAAAAAGTTAGAGTTACATCCCGAAACACCCATGGATGACATGATAATGATGGCTGCTGTCTTCAAATTAATCCAGGAAGAAGGGAAGTGAGTACAGAGCGTGGATTAATAAAATCAGGCGTGACTTCATTAATTGTTAAATGTGGATCCAGGGCATATGGCAGTTCACTGCACTTTTCTCTCTGCTTCTATGGATGCCTCAAATTTTCCATAAGAATAAACAAAACAAAACAAAACAGAAGCCAGCTGAAGACTGAGGAATGGGCTGAAACACGGACTCTCTGATTAGGAAGCTACCACCTGCTCTCAGATCAGAAGAAAATGATGGTCAGACCAGAGGTATATAATTTACAATTTTCACGGAGATTGCTACATTCACATGCTGCCAATTTAATTTAGTCCATGCATGCAGTTACTGTTTGAGGTATTAAAGGGTCTGACTCGGTTTTTTGATGTTTGACAGCTAAGAGCTTTTAAGTCTCACCTCTGCCTCTTCCACTTGTGCCCAACAAGCTAATAAGAAAGCCTGGGGGCTCCCTCCCCCAGTGCCCATGGAAGGTTCAAACTATGCCAGCTCCTACCTCCATGTGGGAACCCACATCCAAGCCCCAGCTCCTACCCACCATGAAAGCTGGATCTGTCTCCTTTCCCATCTCCCTCAAGCCATCTTCAGACCAGCCTAGGCGCTGTCCTGCTTTCCCCAGAAAGCCTCATTATATGTGAGATACAACCTTTTCCACATCCTCTTGGGGTGGCTATAGCATCACTCGTCTCGACAGGGGACCATCTCTTCACTGTAGGTAACCACACACCTGGAATTCTAAAAGGACACCAGGCATCCTTTGCAGCAGAAATAATAACTGGATATGGGTAATCCTATCCATCAGGTAGGTCACGCCCTCCGCGGAGACAGGCCCTGCTCTCCAGGGTTGCACCTTCACCAACTTGGTCCAGAAAAGGGGTAGAAGGCCACAGAGACAACCCTCCACGGAGGTGGCAGAGATGATTTCTGATGTGAAAGCAAGACCCCAGTCATCTGTTACCAGACACATTCTTGCTATTGGATTGCAGTGCCCCAGGCTAGAGTACATTTAATCTTTTTTCAGTGTTTTAACTCATATAATAAACATTCCTAGAAGCCACACCATATACCTATATGTCATCCTCAGGACCAAAAATAATATGCACGGGGCCATTTTAGTGATTTGTCACCCATGATAAATCATCGTCAGCCAGACATTTATCGTGCTGTGATTTGGTTCAGCTAAGCAAACCACGTGTGCACTCGGGCTTGGGGGAGTTTGACTCTGACACTAATTTAAGGCTTATCACTTTGAAAATGGTAATTAGTTTAATGAGTTCACAGAGGAAGAAGCAACAAGGCGATGTAACCCCCACTTAACACTTTTTTTCTTTTTGCGGTACGCGGGCCTCTCACTGCTGTGGCCTCTCCCGTTGCGGAGCACAGGCTCCGGACGCGCAGGCTCAGCGGCCATGGCTCACGGGCCCAGCCGCTCCGCGGCATGTGGGATCTTCCCGGACCGGGGCATGAACCCGTGTCCCCTGCATCGGTTGAGAGTGGACTCTCAACCACTGCACCACCAGGGAAGTCCGCCCCCCCACTTAACGCTTTGAAGGAAAAATGCCTTCAAAGGCATTTTGGTGCATATAGTAATTTCTAAATAAAATAACACAGATTAGGCAGAGAGCAGAGCATTCAGGGTTTTACTTCCTTGTGTTTTAATTGCTATTTTGCAAAAGGGCATACAACCACGCACCTCCATTTCAAATGAAATTCACCTTTCATATATTACATAGAAGTATCTTAGCATGAAGAAAATGCCGTGAAGAAATGCCTTTTTAAAAAATATGGCTTCCGTGATAACTTCTATGGACACAATGTAAATATTTAGAGCATGTTTATTTACCATTGCCAAAACCTTGGAAGCAAGCAAGGTGTCCTTCAGCAGGTGAACGAATAAACTAACTGTGGTCCATCCAGACAGCGCGATATTATTCAGTGATACAAAGAAATGAGCTATCAAGCCATGAAGAGACATGGAAGAACCTTAAATGCATAGGGCTAAGTGAAAGAAGCCCATCTGAAGGGGCTACATACTGCATGATTCAACTCTATGACATGCTGGAAAAGGCAAAACTAGGCAGACAGTAAACAGATCAGCGCTTGTCAGAGGTTGGAGGGGAGGGAGGGAAGAAGAGGCAGAGCACAGAGGATTTTTAGGGCAGGGAAAGTATTATGTACGATGCTGTAATCATTACGCATTTGTCCCGACCCACAGGAGGCGCAATTCCAATGGTGAACTCTAATGTAAACCATGTAATTTAATTGATAATAATGTATCAATATTGGCTCATCAAATGCAACACATGTACCCCGCTAATACAAGAGATAACATGGCAAATTGTGTGCAGAAGAAATGAATATAGGAAAGCTCTCTGTACTTTCTACTCTGTTTTTCTATAAACCTAAAACTGCTAAAAAAAAAAAAAAGTCTACTGGGAATTTCCTGGCGGTCCAGTGGTTAGGAGACTGCACTTTCACTGCTGAGGGCCCGGGTTCGGTCCCTGGTCGGGGAACTAAGATACTGCAAGCCACACGACACGGCCAAAAAATGAAAAAAAAATTTTTTTTAGTTTTAAAAAAAAGAAGCATTATTAAAATAAATACATATTAAAAAATAGTCCAGTAATTTTTAAAAGATGCCTTTCAAATGCACTGTTGCCTCTTAGACTTCCTCATCCATGCATTCAACACGTGTTCGCAAAAGCCTAGTAAACACAGGCTAGAGACCGGGGCACGCAGAGGGTCTTGGATGGCGTTTGTTCCCAAAGCCTCCTGGTGACCCTTGCCTTTGCTCAAGCCAGCTACACCTCCTAGGTACAGATTCCCCTCTAGGCTATTTTCATATTCAGACGAAGCTGCAGCTGCATTTACGACACAGACTCCTTCTACGAAAATATATCTTGCATCCTTCCCCATTTTCACACTCCTCCCTAGATATTTCCTCCAAATTCCAAGACTTCAAATGACCATGATACTTGCTACATGATACATGATATTTTCTTTGTCCCCATCAATTTTTCTGATTCATTGTCTAGAGTGATAACTTTATCCCTTTCATCAAAATCACTGCACACCACTGGGCTGGGATTAATACGAGAGAATCTAGCTGAGGCCACCATGCATTTACACACAGAAAACCATCAGATTTCTGATTTCCTTTTAGTTCTTTTTTCTCCTGCAAGAGGCACCCTTGTACCTAATAACTATTTGGGTCTTATGCCAGCATCTCATTCAGAAAGCCCGGGGCCCATTAACCATTAAATTTTTCATGATATTGATCCTATAAAGTTCTAACATATTTCTCTTCTAAAAACTGTGCCCAGAAATCTCCTGTGGGAACAAATACTGCTGGATTATTCTTGCTTTCAGACCCATACATTGGAAGTCAGAGGTCCACAAATATTATCTTTCAGAAGGTTCTCCAGGTATAATGATACCAATTTACGTAGGATGATAGTTTTGAATTACCGATGGTGGGCTGCAGGATAGCTTATAAATGAAACGCTTTATTTCCGAAGCTTTCTCACATTCTTCCTGGAACGAAACAAATACAGGAAACAAGCCATTTCGAGAAGAGCGCTTTGTTATTTAACCAGAGACAATAAGAGCTAGCACACTGGAAAAGATGAGAACTTGTCATTCTAAAGGAGAAAACTTGGTGCTATGAAAATCGGGGTCCTTCCTCCTTCAGGTGTGAAGCCTGGGTCCTGGAGAGTTTGTTCATTCCATTGATTCACACCACGAGTGGGTGCCAAGCCACTCTTTGGAGTCAGGACTGTGGCGCGCCACACAGGAGAGAAGGGTTTCGGGCGCTTGGGCAGAATTCTAGCTCTGTCGTGAAAGGGAAGTGCTATAATGCAGAATTAACTGCTCAAGCTCTGGCTTCTGGGTCCTGACAGAAGCCAACCTGGTTTGAGCCCTGGGTCCCTGGTTCGCTCACTGGGGTTCTTTGCCTCTAAGTCAGAGGCGATAACATGTAATAGTAGAAGAGGTTGCCATAAGGGATGAAAGAGAATTGCATCCCAAACTCTTAGCCCAGCACTAGGAGTGCTCAGTGCAGCTCAGCTCTTACAATGGAGTTAAAAATCTGAGTTAAGCAATCAGTTTGCCTAAAATCCAAACTACAATGAGGTATCATCTCATACTCGTCAGAACAGCCATCATCAAAAAGTCTACAAATAACAAATGCTGGAGAGTGTGTGGAGAAAACGGAGCCCTCCTGCACTGTTGGTGGGAATGCAAATTGGTGCAGCATCTATGGAGAACAGTACGGAGGTTCCTTCAAAAACTAAAAATAGAGCTACCATATGATCCAGCAATCCCACTTCTGGGGGTATAGCTGGAGAAAACTCTAATTTGAAAAGATACACGCACCCCTATGTTCATAGCAGCACTATTTACAACAGGCAAGACATGGAAACAACCAAATGTCCATCAACAGGTGGATGGATAAAGATGATGTGATATATATATCTATATATCTATCTATACACACACAATGGAATATTACTCAGCCATAAAAAAGAATGCAATAATGCCATTTGCAGCAACATGGATGGACCTAGAGATGATCATGCTAAGAGAAGTAAGTCAGACAGAGAAAGACAAATATCATACGATATTGCTTACATGTGGAATCTAAAAAAATAATACAAATGAAGTTATTTACAAAACAGAAACAGACTCACAGACATAGAAAACAAACTAATGGTTACCAAAAGGGAAGAGGTGGGGAGGGATAAATTAGGAATTTAAGATTAAAAGATACACACTACTATATATAAAATAGATAAGGAACAAGGACCTACTGTATAGCACAGGGAGCTATATTCAATATCTTGGAATAACCTGTAATGGAAAAGAATCTGAAAACATGTATATATATGTGTGTGTATATGTATATATATATACACACACACACACACACACACACACACACACGCACATTGTAAATCAACTATACTTCAATAAAAAATTTTAAAAAATCAGCTTGCCTGATGGAAGCCTTGCTATTTCAGCAGATCTGTCTTTTTTCTTCTACAAGGTAGGTCGACTCAGGCAAAACGTGGAAGCAAAATGCTTTGATGTCCCTATTCACCCTTTTGGAAACATCGAGCTCATTAAGGAAAGAAAATAGCTCCTGAGGCAGCCACCCACCATGAATCATTAAGGAAGACCATCCACCTACTCAATGTAATTCCAGGGAACGCAGGAAACCCTAAAAAGTTCCCTTAAAACTACTTTAGCTAAGTCCTTCCTGTGATCAACAGGTGAATGGTGAAAGTCTAATATTCCCATGGAGGCTAGGATTTTAAGATAAATGAGAGTTTCTAATTGCAGCAGCTGGTGGTGGCTATGACTCTCCCTGGGGCATGGGAAATGCTAGGCGTTGCTCCAGAAAGCGAGCTTTACCCTATGTTCCGAGGCTCTCCTGAATCAGTTATTGAGTGGGATAGAGAAATTCTGCCATCATTGATTAATCCTGGAAAGGCAATTCTTTGTTTAGCTTATGTGGGATTAGAAGCGTAATCAACACGCCAAACATCAGGACATATCTGTCAACAAGCACATAGATTAATGTCTCCAGCTGGAAGCAATGTCCATGGAATGTAGGTAAACTCGATCTTGTGCTTCTTCCCAAAATTAATGGTCGAGATTTCCAAAACACCAGTCGTGGTCCTCTCCATCACATGGAGCTCAAGGGATCCCACAGATGGGACATTTGAAAGCATATGGGTTACCTACAGTATAAAATCAAGTTCAAAAGCTTACACATCAGGGCTTCTCTGGTGGCGCAGTGGTTGAGAGTCCGCCTGCCGATGCAGGGGACACGGGTTCGTGCCCCGGTCCGGGAAGATCCCACATGCTGTGGAGTGGCTGGGCCCGTGAGCCATGGCCGCTGAGTCTGTGCGTCCGGAGCCTGTGCTCCGCAACGGGAGAGGCCACAGCGGTGAGAGGCCCACGTACCACAAAAAACAAAAAACAAAAACAAAACCTACACATCAAAGGGAAAAATAATATATGACCAAAAAAGATTGGATTATTTATTTGCAATGCATAAGATACAAAAATGATGTGCTGGCTTGTGGGGGATACGTGGGGGAGAGCTGGTGTTGTTTGTTCAGAAGCTTTGCATTTGTTATTTGATTCGAGGGTATTTTCAGACAGTAGCAAGTGAAATATTGTAATAAATAAACAGAAGATGAGGTGTTTTGCCCTACTATACTTGGATCTAATGCAAAGGTTGCACAAAATATAGTCTGAGACTCACTCAGATGCCGCCCAGACAGGAGGTCCGAGGAAGCATTGAAAATGAAACTCTTGCAGGATGGTTTTAGGACCTAGGAGTTGGGAGCAAGAGGCTACTACACGCACTGCATTTCCACATCCTGAGTGATGAGACCAGGGTGGCCTCCACATCCGCTAAAATCTGAGCAAGAGGGACCTCCCTGGTGGCGCAGTGGTTAAGACTCTGCGCTCCCAATGCAGGGGGCCCGGGTTCAATCTCTGGTCAGGGAACTAGATCCCACATGCATGCTGCAACATGCATGCTGCAAGAGTTCATATGCCATAACTAAGGAGCCCGCATGCCGCAAATAAGGAACCCACCTGCCACAACTAAGGAGTCGGTGAGGCAGAACTAAGGGGCATGCCTGCTGCAACTAAGACCCAGTGCAACCAAATAAATAAATAAATATTAACAACAACAACAACAACAACGTGCAGGAGAGGAGAGGCTCCGACCATGTCAGGAGCCCTTTCTGCTGAACACAGGCACACCTGCCGCAAGCTTGTGATGCAGGAGTCCTGGAACCTTCCTGTCCGAAGGCCCTCGATAAAAGGCTAAATCCTTCCCTGGCAGCCACGGTGAAACAGACATCAACACACCCATCGCCACATCCTGTGTGTTTCCTATTCAACCAGATTCACCCACGTCCATTGATTTTGGGATCATCCTCTTACCACGTCACTCACTTTCCCATCTCCTAAGTGCATGCAGAAGAACTTCATTAGAAACACGTTTAGAAGCTGTCCCTAATCATTTTCCAAATAGTGACAGAAAAGTAAGCAAATGTGATAGTAAGGAACTGATTAGGCTACTTTATGCATTTTTTCATTCTTCTGGATGACCAAAATAATAATCAAGACCTTGTATGTAGAATAGAGGTTCCGTAGCATGTTCTTCTTATATATCAGTGTCCTTCAAATTTTGACAAGCTTATTTGTCACCTTGGGAACCATGCTAAAATATATATTTTTTTAATGATTTGATCAACATTTGTTTAATGCTTTATTTTTTTAAAGTATACTTAATTTACAACATTGTGTTAGTTTCAAGTGTACAGCAAGTGACTGAGTTATATATACATATATTTTAAAATTATTTTCCATTCTAGGTTATTACAAGATATTGAGTAGAGCTCCCTTGTCTCTACAGTAGGTCCTTGTTTATTTTATATTTAGTAGTGTGTATATGTTAATCCCAAACTCCTAATTTATCTCCCCTGCCCCACCTAAAATGAAGATTCTGATTCAGTAAGTTTGGGGTGAGGTCTGAGAACCTGAGTTTCTTAAAAGCTCCTAAATGATGCCTATCTGAGGAGCATACTTTTAGAAGAGAGTTTCCCAGTGACGACACGTTTAATACCTGCTGACATATAATAAAAGGAGAGGGTTGGCCTTTTACAGATTTCAAGAATTACACCAGGAATGAGATTTGAGTTGCAGACCACTGAACACATAACTTTTATACATGGTAACTAAACACAGTAACTAGAGAATTAGGATTATTAGGGTAACTAAGAAACAGGAAACTGTAAGACAGAAATGCTGCCTATGTATGGATGACCCTTCCCTGACTTGGCTTCACTTCCTTCTTGGGTTTCCTGTGCGAGTTCATACTGTTTCCAGGAAACGCATCCTTATTTGGTGTTGTACCTGGTTGTTATGGTAATGCTGTGGTTTCCTGCCTAAAGCCCATCTTTGACCTCATCGCATCACAGCTGTAATGTGTGATGGTACCTCCTGCTCTGGCATCTGCTCTCAACCATCTGGGATGCTTTCGTGGCTCTGCTCAGCTGATCTTCTCCAATTAACACTAAATTATAAGTGTTTTTCTTCCAGAGTGTTGCATTTGCTGGAGAGAATCTGAATAACTCTAAATAGCCCTCATTGTCACCAAGCACACCAGCGCTTTCCTGCACATACACAAGTGTCCCCGTTCCATGCAGTGGCATTGCACACATGCGTCTGGGGGAAAACCAGAGTCGGTGTGCCTGTGAATCAGAGGAAGGCTCCGTGGTCGGTGTGTGTGGTCAGCGCTTCCCCGGGGTGACAAGCATCACAACGGGCTGGCTGGCCTGGGCAGCGGATAACCAGACCAGGACAGTGCTAGGAGTGAACACAGGTCTCCCCACTCTCGATGCAGCTGTGCCACTCTATTTGCTGGACTTCACTGTCTCGCAGAAAAGAAAGCTTGCAGCTCCTTTGCTCTCTGGAATGACCACAGGTTGAACTTGTCGTGGGAGGTTATCCGGGCTTTGTGATGGAGAACGACGCTGCCTGCACGCTCATGGGGCCATTTCTGTGATGGAAGCCAGTGAAAAGCTCTAGAAAGAGATCGGCCAGAACTTCTCCAGCAATAAGAGGGATCACCTCACACTTCCCGCCTGAGCTGGGCTGTGAGCACAGAATGTCCAGAGACGACGGACGGTGAATGATCCCAGAAACCGAGCCCTTCAGAGCGCTCTTATTTTATGACGCTCTCCTACACCATCCATACCCATTTTCAGTTTCGGGACTAGATTTTTTTGTTTTGTTTTTTGCATTGGATTTGATCGTCTATGAAGCTGAAGATACAAAATGGAAAATTATGCTTTCCTTTGCAGAAACCTTGTGCATTAATCACAGATTCAAACCCGGACACACTGACTAACACCCTACCAAGCTCCTCTCTTATGTTTGGTTCCGAATCCAAGGGGCCTCCAGTCCGCCAGCCTGCAGCTCCCCTGAAACGTCTGTCTAGCTCTGGGGTGATGCGTTGACTTTATGGGGAGAGCTCAAGCTCTTAGAAGCAGTTTAGGCCTGCCCGCAAGATCCTAAACACCAAAGCTACGGACAGAAGGGCTCTTTCGGAAGTGTGAAGTGTCCAAAGGGAACATTTCAAATAGAAGGTGAAATACTACTAATGATACAAAAACCCACAAGATGGTCCAAACAGATGTCTCCTTTTCCATCGTAGACTTTTTTCTCCTCTATGATTTTTCTATTCAGTGTAATGGCCTCATACACACATTTTAAGCAAAGACGCTTTAACCGTCTGTGAAAGGGAGAGTGAGAGTAACAGTAACAGTAATAATAAGAATAGCAGCTAGCATTTACTGAGCACTTGTTGCATGCCAGACGCCATGCTGACTACTGTAAATACATGACGTCATTTCATCTGATGGGTTAAGTCAACTAATTCCAGCAGGTGCCATCCATCTCCTCGGGGGGATTGCTGCATTTGACATTCTGACGAGTCCTCCCTGGGTCAGGGCTCAAAAGCAACAGGTATTCAAACTACTTCTGACCCCACGTTTTGACCTCACCTTTCAAATATATATATACTGGTCCTCAGTGGAATATCATTTGAACGTTGCTTTAACCCCATCTCCCCAATCCTAATTTACCTTTTCTCACTCTGCCTAGAAATATCTAACTAGCAAATTAACTGTGCTAATTGGAAGAGGTTGAAGGTGGAGGAAGTATTATCCGAAACACCCCTGTGATACCCACATCTACATCCTCCTGTTCTGTGCACCTGCTGTTTAATTTCCAAGGCAGACGTGTCTAAAGTGTACAAGGCAAACTCAAGAACACAGGAACGGAGGGACTCCTAGGATACAGAAGCTGCATGAAAACCACTGGAGGCCATTGGTCTAAACAGGCTTGTCTTTCTTTTCCTTTTTTCTTTTAAAATTATTATTTATTTACTTATTTATTTGGGGCTGCGTTGGGACTTCGTTGCTGCGCGCAGCCTTTCTCTAGTGGCGGCGAGTGGGGGCTACTCTTTGTTGCCGTGTGTAGGCTTCTCATTGGTGGCTTCTCTACTTGTGGAGCACGGGCTCTGGGCACGCGGGGTTCAGTAGTTGTGGCAGGCAGTCTTCAGTAGTTGTGGCTCGCAGGCTCTAGAGCGCAGGCTCAGTAGCTGTGGTGCACAGGCTTAGTTGCTCTGCGGCATGCGGGATCTTCCCGGACCAGGGCTCAAACCCGTGTCCCCTGCACTGGCAGGCGGATTCTTAACCACTGCGCCACCAGGGAAGTCCTTGTACATTTTTTTGATGATGGCCATTCTGACTGGCGTGAGGTGATACCTCATTGTAGTTTTGATTTGCATTTCTCTAATGATTAGTGATGTTGAGCATTTTTCATGTGCCTCTTGGACATCTGTTTGTCTTCTTTGGAGAAATGTCTATTTAGGTCTTCCACCCATTTTTTAATTGGGTTGTTTTTTGATATTGAGCTGCAGCTGGAGAAGAGACAAACCTACTGTCTCAATTAATCCAACAAACCAGAAATCCTTCAAGGCTCCTGAGAAGCAGTGTAGCCTAGTGGTGGCTGCGCAAATCTTACACAAGTCACCTTTCTCAGACTTCACTTTCTCACCTGCAACGGTGACGAAAATCTCGCATAGCACAGCTGTGGGGAGTGAACTAAACAACCCGTGGCAGATGTTAAATAAGTGACTAGGATATACCAAAGGCTTTTAGAGTTTAGCTATTGTGAGTCAATAAATGTTTACTGTTGTTGTTGTTTTGTAACCAGAAATTTTATTAATCCTGTTTGAATTGATTGTGCAACTTCATTCCTCAATAACTTAGGGTACTATCTTCTTTAGGGAAATGATTTACAAAAGTGTTAAAAACTACTCGCTTTAATTTGAGAGGTAAATTCAAGGTAAAATAATATACATCCCAGGCCCGAGAACGTGAAATTAAGCTTCGGGGTTTGCAAAAATGGTAACGTGGTTATAGAGTTTATGAAACTCAGAGGTTAGTGATATATAAGATAAATTAATTTAGAGAATGAAAATCAATGTTCTACACAATGAATTTCCAACGAAATCTTACAGCGAAAAGTCTGGATCAGCAGACCTGCACTGGTCCTGTTCCAGCGCTCTCTCCCCACCCTAACTGCCCTCCCCTTCATGCTTGCATCTCTAAGCTGAGGTTGCAAAAACTTCTTTCTGCAGAAAATTTACTATTTTGTCACAAATACAGATTCACTGGAAACTCACACAGGAAGGGAAGAGAACTTCCCTTATATAGAAACTTCCCGTTCTATATATAGAAAACATATATTATATACATTTCCTTTATTCTTGCTGCCCTATCATTGGATTTTCTGATACCCCGATTTACATTAAGCTCTCCAGATGTGTGGACCTGATGCACACATATAAAATCAAGAATAGGTTAATGGAGAAAACAATTGCACTTTGGAAGATAAAGATTCATCTGCAAGAGCAAAGCATTGAAAATTAATGCAGTTGATACAGATGGTGAACAGGCAGATGAAAAGATGCTCAACATTGCTAATTATTAGAGAAATGCAAATCAAAACTACAATGAGGTATCACCTCACACTGGCCAGGATGGTCATCGTTAAAAAGTCTACAAATAACAAATGCTGGAGAGGGTACAGAGAGAAGAGAACCCTCTTGCACTGTTGGCGGGTGTGTAAATTGATACAGCCACTATGGAGAACAGTATGGAGTTTCCTTAAAAACAGAGTTGCTGTATGATCCTGAAATCCCTCTCCTGGGCAGATTTCCAGACAAAACTATAATTCAAAAAGATACATGCACGCCAGTGTTCATTGCAGCACTATTTAAAATAGCCAAGACGTGGAAGCAACCTAAGTGTCCATTGACAGAGGAAAGGATAAAGGAGATGTGGCACGTATATGCAATGGAATATTAGCCATAAAAAAGAAGGAGGTAATGCCATTCGCAGCAACATGCATGGACCTAGAGATGGTCATAGCAAGTGAAGTAAGTCAGAAAGAGAAAGACAAATGTATATCACTTATATGTGGAATCTACAAAAATGACACAAATGAATATATCCACAAAACAGAAACAGAGTCACATAGAGAACAGACTTGTGGTTGCCAAAGGGGAAGGGGGTGTGGGAGGGATGGACTGGGAGTTTGGGATTAGCAGATGCAAACTAGTATACATAGAATGGATAAACAAGGACCTACTGTAGAGCACAGGGAACTGTATTCAATCTCCTGTGATAAACTATAATGGAAAAGAAAACAAAAAAGAATATATATATATATATATATATATATATATGAATCACTTTGCAGTACAGCAGAAATTAACACAACATTGTAAATCAACTATACTTCAATAAAAGATAAATAAATAAGTAAATACATAAAATGGATGCCGTTGAGAGCAGAGCCCAGGACTCACTACAGCAAGTAAGGGATGTGTCACCTTGGTGGACAAATGGATGGGGCAGGGGTCACGGAGGAATAGAGCAGAAAAGAACTTCAACACCGCCACCTATACAAGCGCGGTGAAGGGGGCCAATTAAATGGCTCTACTCTCTATGTCCCCTGTGGCCATAACATGCCTTTGTCTTAACCACACTTTCTTACATTGCCTCTAGGTTAGGACTCCATTTCTCTCCTCTTTAAAAAGATGTAAAGAAGCCCAATAAACATGGTGGAGGGGTTCATGGTCAGTGGGCACGGGGTTCAAGTATCAGACTTCAGGAGGCAGCCCAAGTGTGTAGATGTCTGATTCTGCCGCGTAGACAGCGTCGGAGACTTAATAGGGTTTGCAGGGTTGATCTGCAGTGGTTAAGCAGCCGTCAACCTGGAGATCATTCTTCTCCCTCCTAAAACAAGGGCAAGCCCTCCAGCCTCTCCCTAGGCTGCTTTAAGAGCAGAATGAGTTTAAGAGCAGAATGAGTTCTGCTTTAAGAGCAGAACTGATGCCAATCAGCAGATGGGTGACCCTTTAGGCAGTGTGCACGGGCCAGTGACCTCACCTCCGGCGATGCGTGACCCTTTAGGCAGTGTGCACGGGAAGATCAGACCCTGACCAGTGACCTCACCTCCGGTGATGGGTGACCCTTTAGGCAGTGTGCACGGGAAGATCAGACCCTGACCAGTGACCTCACCTCCGGCACCACGTAGACCTGCCAAGCAGCAAATGAAGAAGAGAGAAAGACAAACGTATATCGCGCTTTGGATTAGGAAATGCTCCACATGGGACTCTAGGGAGATTGTGAACAGAGGGATTAAAACCTTTCTCCCGTGAGAATAAAGACCCTACCCCAGGACATGGCCATTCTGAGGATGGGCATCCCGGCACGTGGCATGACATGCAAAACAAGGTCACGCACAACAGAGCTCCGGATGACAGCAAGTGGAGGCCCCCTGCGTAGCCACAATGAGCTAAGGGACTTCCTGGCTTGTGTGGGGTGAGGAGGGGAAGGACACATGTAGCACACGATTTGTAGTTCCGTGCATCACACCCACGCACACACACACACATGCAGGTGGGTGTGTATTCGACCCTGGGAGCCGTCAGCACTCACAAAACCTGTGCTTGTCCTAAGTCTGTTTATACTGCCCTGGTCACAGGTTCCCTTGCTTTTTAAAACAATTTTTAAAATTTATTTAATTTTTAAGTGAACTTTTTCTTTTGAGATAATTATAAATTCATAGGCGATTGTAAGAAATGATACAAAGAGATCCACGGTAAAGTATTCAGTTTCCCCCAATGGTAACAACTTACAAAACTCTAGTAGAATATCACAATTAGGATACTGACATTGATACAGTCAATGTCAACGGATAAGGTTTCCATCAGCGTAAGGATCTATGGTTGCACTTCCATAGCTACATTCACTTCCCTCTGGCCACGACCCTTTCCTTAATCCTTGGCATCCCGTCCATTTTTATAATTTTGCCATTTCAAGAATGTTACATAAATGTAATCACGCAGTAGGTAACCTTTTTAGACTGTTTTTTTTTTCTTTTTCGTTCAGCATAATCCCCTTGAGCTTCATCCAGGTTGTGGGTATCACAAGTTCATTCCTTTTTTCATGCTGGTATGGGTGTACCATTGTTTGTTTATAGGTTGTTTCCAGTTCCGGGCTGTTATAGGCAAAAAATGCTATAGGCCTTTATGTAAAGATTTTTGTCTAAAGATATATTTTTGTTTCTCTGGGATAATGGCTCAGGAGTGCAATTGCTGGGTTAATGGCTGATATATGTTTAGAATTTTTTAAAAAGATACCACACTGTTTTTCAGAGTGGACAGGTTCCCTTTCTTTCGCCCCAGTTGAACGGACTGCTTCCTCCTCAGCCAATGATGTCTGAGCCAGCCTCGCTCCGGTGTGGAACAGCTGTTTCGTACAGAAGCATCCCCGAATGGGGATGAGGTGTCCAAGAATGGAAGCAGCTACGCTACTGGCATCTATGGTCATTCCTTCTGTTTCAAAATAAACAGCAATGCCCTTTCCTTTCTCCTCTTCCCCTTAGCTTAACTGCAAAGCAGCACGAAGCAAAACCCAAATGCCAAGTTGTAGAGACAAAGCAAAGTGACTTTTCTCCAAGTCAGTGCTCAAAGCTTCCAAGATTGTCCAAGATGCTTATTTCTTGTAGGTTTCCGTCATCCTAATGCATGGCTTGTTTACTTGCTACAAATCAGATGCATAAATGCATTTATAAGGTGGCTGTTACCGATGAAATCTCACAGGCAGGCAACGGGGGTGTCGACAGAGTTATCTGACGGGCAATTCTGCCTTCAATTGATCGAAGTTAAAAGTGAAAATGCTGTAAGCTTGTCATTTTTGCTCTCTTCTGGCTATTGTCTTACTTTAGAATGAAAAAATACTGTGACAACACTGCTCCTTCTCTAACGATTTTCTATGAACTGGGAATGTGAACGCGTTGCCAAAGTCCCATTTTGCCAGGACATCATGGAGCTGAATGTCACTGAGTATTGGCTTTAAAAGTTAAGTAACTGAGAAACATGCACATTTTTCTGTAAATTAGAGCCGATGGGTGCATCTGCTGTCAGTGACCTTAATAAATGAAATTTTCTGTTTAGGGCAGCAAGCACCCAGCAAACTCCAGAAACCACAGAGCTTTGCTCTGTTTTAGTTTTTTTGCATCAGTGGTATCTGGGGTACCCAATGGACAAGGATCCATTTTGGTTGGAGAAAGAGTTTGTTTAGGGATGTATGCTATTTGATGACCTGGCTTCGCTTTTTCTCTACTGGTTGGGAGCAAATCAAATGACTTATAGAGTCCTCCGTAAAGAGACTTTCCTTCCCAAATGCTTCCATCCTAAGGTAACTGAAAAGCATAAAGTCATAACTGCCCCCAACCCAGGGCTACGGCCGCCATATTGAGAGATGCAGCCAAGTGGGTCAGCCCAGAAACCACCTGCAAACACACACAGTTATCTCCCCGCAGACTCAGTCAGTGGCCCTGAATTCCTGATCCACAGGGTTTCTTGGAGATGCCGCTCCTTCAGCCTGTATGCAGAGTCATGTTCCAGTGATCTCAGATGGCAAAGACTACAGAAAGATGCTATTGACGTAATAGGGAAGAACCTCTGTATTCTATTACAAGTTCATCACTGAAGGGATGGTGCCTATATACCTAATGGCCCATCTCTGGGGACCCGGTGTTCCAGGTCATGAGCATGAAGCTAAAATACCTTTGCTTAGCTCACAGGAAACATCCTGACCAGGTCCCCCTGTGAACGACTGCAAGAAGGAAGAAATGAACACATCCCCTCCAGAGGCTGACCAGCACCAGAAAATGTTTGACTTTACTCCCTCCCCTTTTAGTGTAAAAGAAGCCTGAATTCTAACTTGGGGAAGATGGGTCTTTGGGACACTAGGCCACCACCTTCTTGGTCTGCTGGCTTTCTGAATAAAGTCGCTACCCCTTGCCCCAGTAACTCGTCTCTCTATTTATCGGCGTGCTGTGCGGCGAGCAGTATGAGGTTGAACTCGGTCACATTTACTCCATTTTCTCATGGCTACACATCAAACCAACAGGATGTCACGAGACACATGAAACTGGCACCCGCGACATCAAAGGCCATTTGCTCCCCTTTCCCACCAAAAAAGACTAAGAAAGTATAGTTCGAGGAGAGGTGGTGAAGTGCAGACACACAATGAAAGTTGTGTGTGTAGCTGTCATAATCCTAACGGACATCTATAGCGTTCTTAACACATCCTGGACAGTTTCCAAGATGGCCCAGCAAGAGAGGCAGTGTTTTTTTTTTTGCAAAGTTTTTCTTTTTAAATTTTTTTTTATTGAAGTATAGTTGAATTACAATGTTGTGTTGATTACTGGTGTACAGCAAAGTAACTCAGTTATACATATTCATATTCTTTTCCATTACGGTTTATGTTAAGCTTTCCAGATGTACACATACATATACCAGTTTGCAACTGGACAGGCAATGTTAGCATCCCATTTCACAAATGAGGAAATAGAGGTCCAACCAGAGAGGTAACCTGCCCCGGTTTACCCAGGTTTGGAGCAGGTGGGGTGGAACCTTGGGCCTCTGGTCCCAAAGTCTATGCCCTTCCCTGACAGGCCCACTGCCGTCAAGATGCAGAAGCCACGTCTCACGACGACATCTGTCACAATAACACTATGTGGGGTGTCACAGCATGGACCTGCGTCAAAATTCTGCCTCTGCCACTCACCAGCTGCGAGAGCTTGCTGGGACAAGCCGGTTCCACCTGTGTGCCTTGGTTTGCACATCTGTAAAATGGGGTAATGCAGCCCCCACCTCACAGGACTACGTGGGAATTGCTACGGAGGCACGGCACCTGGAGAGAGTAAGTGGCAGGCGAGAGAAGATGCACACGCTTACTGCTGGGAGAATCAGTACTGCTAGGGAGCCAGGTGGTGGCGGTGTGACAACAGGACGAAGTCTGAAGACGCAGTGAAAACCACAAGGGCCAGGACTAGAGGCAGGAACACAACACCAAACGTCTCATTGAACACAGCCAAGAGCAACTCCATCCCTAACAGCCTTTTTTTAAAAAAATTAACTTAATGTTTTAAAATTGGGGTATAGTGGTTTTACAACGTTGTGTTAGTTTTTACTGTACAGTGGAGTTCCCTGGGTTACACAGCAGGTTCTCATTAGTTATCTATTTTATAAATAGTAGTGTATATATGTCCATCCCAATCTCCCAATTCATCCCACCCCTGCTTTCCCCCGCTTTGGTGTCTACATGTTTGTTCTCTACGTCTGTGTCTCTATTTCTGCCTTGCGAACTGGTTCATCTGTACCGTTTTTCCAGATGCCACAAATATGCGTTAATGTACGATATTTGTTTTTCTCTTTCTGACTTACTTCACTCTGTAGGACAGTCTCTAGGTCCATCCACGTCTCTACAAATGACCCAGTTTCCTTCCTTTTTATGGCTGCGTAATATTCCATTGTATATATGTGCCACATCTTCTTTATCCATTCATCTGTCGATGGACCTTTAGGTTGCTTCCATGTTCTGGCTATTGTAAATAGTGCTGTAATGAACATTGGGGTGCACATGTCTTTTTGAATTATGGTTTTCTCTGGGTATATCCTAACAGCCTTTTGAGAACTGTCTTACCTGGAAGAAAGGGCTCAGCTCATGAATTGCCTGCCTTTGTTGAAACCGCACACTCAGAAACATGGTTATAAATGTCTTCCAACAATCCCGTATTTTTTTCCATCTTCTAAAAGTAAAAATCGATACAGCTTTCACTCTGTTTTTTGAGGATTCTAGAAACAGGATGAATGTGCGTCCTAACTCTCTTTGCAAAGGTGACTCATCTAGAAGGAACATGACCAATTCAGGACCATCGGGGGAAGGCAGAGCAGGACCCCAGGCGTGCACCTTGAGCTTTGGATGCAGGTGGGATCCGCACAGGTGAGGGCAAGTGGAAACATGGCACCTGCCAAACTGCTCCCTCCTCACTGCCCGCAAAGACATTTAGGAGCAGAGCAGGGACCTCCCTTTGGGGATATTTGGGGATAACCTCTCCCCTGCACGATCTGAAGGCTTTGTGACCCCGGCCAGGTGGGACAGTAACACCAACGAGAAACAGGTAGTGGAAGGGGTGTGGCTGCCATCCCTGTCTGCCCTAAGATGCTTGACACCAACCCCCGGGGGTGTCAGGACAGGTGTGAGCCGATCCCCTTGTCTACTCACAGGGTAGACCTTCCTTGTCAATTGTCCCGTGCTGGTCCCCATGGGAGGAGATCCCTTAACTACAGACACCTGATATACAGTGGCTGTAAGGACTCCACTGTTGTGAAATGCAGAGACCTGAAGGAAGGGCCTGACCTGTTGCCTGCTGCCCAGAGGCAAGGTACAGACAGCATCGGGCCACAAACACCCGTCTTACTCAAGTTCTGCAAGGTCCCACACCAGCCAGGCGGGCTACGCAACCAAGACCAATACCTATAATAATGGACAAATGACATTTCATGGGGACACACACACACACACACACACACACACACACTCACACTCACAATCACACACACACATTCCTCTCCATAGATTAAACACCTGTTAAGCATGAGACCATAAACATAATGGGAGGAAATATAAGACAAATGCTATATAATTTGGTGGGTAGAGAAAGCCCTTTTTAGCCAGTTATCAATCCCCAAAGTCATGAAAGAAAGGCAGTCAAATCTGACCATGGGAGTTCATCACAAAAGACTCTATAAATAAAATGAAACTACAAACAAAAAAGCAGGAAAAATATTTGCAACATACAAGTAAAATACTCATGTCCTTAATATGTAAAAAGCCCATACAAATCAACAAGAAGAAGACCCACAATCCAACAGAAAAGTGGCCAAAAAATATGAACAGGGGATTCTTAGGAGAAAAAAATACAACCTTGGACTAAAATGTAGTCTCAACTTCACATGCAGCAGAAAGGGAAATTTAAGTAGTGAAAGAGTATTTTCCACCTGACAAATTTACAAGTAAAAATATTGGGTTGGCCAGAAAGTTCGTTCGGGTTTCCATAAGATGTTATGGGAAAACCCCAGCGAACTTTCTGGCCAACCCAATACTTTCAGAATCACACTGTTAGAATCATAATTCTAGAGTTGGTAAGATTATGAGGAAATTAGCATTCTCATAGATCCTCAGTGGGTGTCCCACTGTTGCAGGAAAAACAAGGGTAAGACATTTTACTCAGTCGCTACTAACACTCAATTTTTAAAGACTCTTTGATCCAGCATTTTAATTTGGAGAATTTTTTCTTTAAAAAAATGCTCCAACAAGTTCATCTAGAGATACAGAGAAGAATAATCATGATAGCATTGCTTGAAAGAGAAAAACAAAAATTTGGTGGGAACTCAGATGTCCCTCCCAGGGGACTGATTAAGTAAACCATAGTCTAAGAGCGAGGACATCAAGATTGAAATGCTGATATTGAAAAATGCCTAAGTATATATAGGTAAGTGGAAAAGGAAAGTTGCAAAACAGTGTATAGAGTTTGTATAAGACACTCTCAATAATAAGGATTGCATCTTAGTCTTATATAGCACTGGCAACATATAAGACAGGAAAGCTATGGAGTGATCCATGAACGAGGTTACCTAATAGGGGTGGGGTCACACGGGGCAATCCCCTTCTCTTGCTTGTGTCTGCATTACTTGGTTTTGCATAACATGGATGACGCTGGACATCAGAAAAAGCGTTACATCTAGTGAGGAGAACATTCAACTTAAAAAAAAATACAGATGACACTGACAACAATTTAAAAACTTTTTTTCTCTTACAAAAGGGTATATGAGATGCAGGTAGACGGGGCCCTCAGAACTCTGCTCTTGAATTCTGTGGAGCCCAGAACAAAAAGGGTGACCTCATCCCGATACACGACAGCCCCTGCAGGAATAGAAAACTGCCCCAAAGTAGCGGCACAGAAGAAAGCATGATTCCGGGCTGGTCAGCGATCTTTCACACCCACTGTGTCCGCCAACCCATGCTCTGTCATTCACAAAGAACTCCTGAAACATACACTTCAGAAATTGTCAACAATGGGAAATCTTGGCATAAGAGATTTGATTTTCATGTATCGTAAATTCATTTCCTTCAAAGCTGCAAGGAGTATGAACCTCAATAAACATATATTCCATATTACTCAGCCATCAAAAAGAATGAAATAATGCCATTTGCAGCAACATGGCTAGACCTAGAGATGATCATACGAAGTGAAGTAAGTCAGACAGAGAAAGACAAACACCATATGATGTCACTTATATCTGGAATCTAAAATATGACACAAATGAACTTATCTACAAAACAGAAACAGACTCACAGACACACAGACTTGTGGTTGCCAAGGGGGAGTGGGGTGGGGGAGGGATGGCTTGGGAGGTTGGGATTAGCAGGTGCAAACTATTATATATATATATATATAGGATAGATAACAAGGTCCTACTGTAGAGCACAGAACAGGGAACTATATTCAATATCCTATGATAAACCATCACGGAAAAGAATATGAAAAAGAATATATATATATATGCATAACTGAGTCACTTTGCCGTACAGCAGAAATTAACACAGCATTGTAAATCAACTCTACTTCAATAAAATTTAAAAAATAAATGTATATTCCAGTAATAATACCCCATATACTATTTGCAGAAGCCCTGCATTTTGAAAGTTCACAGTAAGCTCTCCCAAACAGCTTAACAGCACATCTTCTTAACTTTTTGGTACATGTCCTGAAACTTATTGTCTATCTTTGTTAATTGAGCATAGTAGTTTTTTTTTTTAATTCTGTCTTTTTATTAAATAGATTTGACAATCGTGGAAAGAGAAGGATGTGTAGGTGGGTCTGTATTAGTCACTCCTTTACACGTACAGGTTGTCATCATTTCCTGTTCAATGTTTTCTTCAAGTTTCAAAACTTCGTTATGTATCTTGCATTCAGGTAAACAGTGGTCTGCAATGGAAAGGATTTCATTTCTCTCCTGTCTAGATCTGCTTGAATGAAAAATCTGTTCATTAGGCAGAGGTTTTTGTAATACCAGACCCTGTCAAAAGTCCCAGGGATGACGCTGTCTGCAGGCTCTGTTTCCTGATTATCTCGGTAACCAGGGATTACGGTGATAGCACTGGAGGTCATAATTCATCTGATTCAGAGCTAAACTGCCGTCCCAAGCATATAGCTAAGATTTGATAGTCTGGAATAAACTGGTGCATTTCCCTTTTAAAAAATTCAATTTCCACTTTGGGGAATTAGCATCTCACGGAAGTTATTGAATTAAGCAAATTTTACAAACTCATGCATTTTTTAAGGTGTGTTATTAAGGATGCAGTTGAAGAGAAAATGCAAAAGGACGAGTATAAACACACACATACACACACACACTCGCTCTGTCTCCCAGACGACTTAAAATTTTTTCAAAATTCCAAAAGGGAATTTTCAATGAAGGAAAGCACCAGTGAGAAAATAAGATCCAGTTTGTTGCTTGAGTTGAGTTTTAATAATTGTGTCACTGATGGCTTGGGATTCAGAAGAAGTGTTGGCTGAATATTTAAAATACACTTTGTAAGCTAAACTGAGAAGTATGGTTAGCAGGGGCGACTTCGTGAAAAATTCAGCTGCTGGAGCTCCTTGCCATATCATCCTTGGAGGATGGGGCTTGTGAAAATGTACTGGCCCCACTTGATAAACGACAACGGTATTTTTGTTGTTTGATTAAAAAAAGAAAGAAAACTGACCTCTTTAGGAATCAATACGGGACGGCATATGTAACTTTCAAAAAAGTTGCCCTCTTTTGGTACAAACTATTAGGTATAAAATAAGCTATAAGAATGAACAACACAGGGACTATAGCCAATATTTTATAATAACTGTAAGTGGAGTATAACATTAAAAATGGTGAATCACTATACTGTACACCTGTAACATAATATTTTACTTCAACTGTACTTCAATACAAAAATTTAAAAAATAAAAAAAATATAATAAGATGCCCTCTTTCACGCATTAACAAAGTTTTTTTTGGGGGGGGTGGTTTTATTTTTTGGAAATCATAATGCTAGCAATTTGTGGTGAGCTGATACTACAAATGGGTACAACTCATTTCTTCTGATACTTATCTTTTTTATCAATTTCTTTGTATGAGTTCTTTCTGTATCACATAGATTTTCTTTTCATTTTACATAGACGTCGCAAAGGCTTTTTAATCGATTTTGGTCTGGTTAGCTTCTTCTTTTGACATCAGGAAATAATAGATTTTGTCATTAAATCTAGCAATCTTTTCCTTTAAGTTTGTCCTAGTTTATCCTTCCCCCGACCCTTTCCCCTTTGATAACCATAGTTTGTCTTCTACGTCTGTGAGTCTGTTTCTCTTTTGTACATAAATTCATTTAGTTTTTAGATTCCACACATAAGTGGTACCATATAATACTTGTCTTTCTCTGCCTGACTGACTTCACTTAGTGTGGTCATCTCTAGGTCCATCCATGTTCCTGCAAATGGCACTATTTCATTCTTTTGTATGGCTGAGTAATATTCCATTGTATACATGTACCACATGTTCCTTATCCATTCATCTGTCGATGGACATTTAGGTTGTTTCCACATCCTGGCTACTGTAAATAGTGCTGCAATGAACACAGGGGTACATGTGCCTTTTCGAATTATGATTTTCTCTGGACATATACTCAGGAGTGGGATGGCTGGATCACATGGCAAAAACTAGTTTTAGTTTTTTAAGGAACCTCCACACTGTTCTCCACAGTGGCTGCACTAATTTACATTCCCACCAACAGTATAGGAGGGTTCCCTTTTCTGCACACCCTCTCCACCATTTATAGACTTTCTGACGATGGCCAGATGGCCATTCTGACTCATTGTGGTTATTTGAATTTCTCTAATAATTAGCTATGGTGAGCATCCCTTCATGCAGAGCATATTTTAAAACAAAAATGCAAATTAAAAAAAAACAAACCACATTTAAGAATTGCCACCACCTCCAACCTCCGCTGCAGAGGACTGGGCAGTACACGTGCTTTCCTTCAGAAGCTTAAGAGTTTTATGACGGAACGCTCCACGTTCTGGTTCCTATGACCTCAAAGTGCACCCCCAGCATGCTCACGACCTTGGGCCCAAAGGCTACAAAGTGACAACCATCCGCGTGTTTCGAGCCCCCAGCTCTTAGTACCGCCTCTACGTCCCTGAGTTGACAGATGCGGCTTTGCTGCACGGGGCTGGGAGCTTTTAGAGCACGTGGACCACCCCTGTTCCTCCCTGAAACCTCTTAAACACTGGGACCTTCCACGGGTGACCCAGCCCTGAAATAATTTCCAAGCCTCGACTGTGACTGTCTAACTCATGAAACTGGAAGTTCAGCTCCTGAACACGTGGTCCCTAATGACTCGGCATTTCTCCCTGTAAAGTCCACTGTTAGCCCTCCAGCCCCCCACCCAGCCCTAAACTGCCAAGGTCCCCATCTGTGGTGTATCCCTGTCACCCCAAAGGTGCCCGCTGCACACCCTGGCTTCCCAGTTACTTCATCTCTTGACGTGAGACGACTGCATCCCAGTCTGTCACTCGTCATCCTAAATACATGCCGCAGGGACCTCCCTGGTGGTCCAGTGGTCAAGACTCCGCGTTTGCACTGCAGGGGGCACGGGTTCCATCCCTGGTCGGGGAACTAAGATCCCGAATGCCATGCTGCGTGGCCAAAAAAACAAAAAAAAACTAAATACATGCCATGGATCTGGGAACAGCTGGAATTGTCCTACTCCTGAAATGTAAACACTTTCACCTTGTCCTAGCCTGCCGACACCTTTCCTACCATCCGATTTGGACCTCCAACCTGTCACCTCCCAAGCCACCAGTCCCCTTCCTTCTCCCCTCCCCTCCCCTACTCTGCCAGCCCAGTCGCTCTCCTGACGACCACCCAACTCTCACGTCCAGTCGTGTTTTGTGGTATACCCTGGCAAAATCTCAGTCATCCGTCAACTCCTTGACCCTTCTCTCTGCCCCTGCATCGGACTGGAAATCACCCAGTCCCCACATAGGGATGCCAACACTCAAATCACAGTCTCCAAACAGCTGAGCTAGACACAGTCTGATAAGTCATCCCTGTGTTCGAGTTCCTCTGTGCTTCTTCAAAAGGAATATCCATGAAACTAACACAACATTGTAACTCAACTATACTTCAGTTAAAAGAAAAGGAATATCCAACCTCATTGACCGCCAACTCCTCAAATATCCCTCGCTTTGCAATCTGATGCAATCCTGAAGTTCACGATCACTGAATGCACTGCTGCCTTTTCACCTCTTCCTTACGTGATGTCTCAGAAGTCCTGGTTGGCGCTAATCCTCCTTCCTTGAGATGCTCCTCACCCCTGAGTGCCATGACCCTACTTCTCCTCGTCGTTATTCTCATCCTCTGGCTGTTCTTTCGTTGTTCTTTTGGGGGTTCCTCCTGTTTTGCCCTTCCTTTGAATGCCTACCTGCCCTTCCATTTTCAGGATGCCTCAGAAACACGCACATGATTTTCACTTTTTTTTACATTGGAGTAGAGCTGCTTTACAATGTTGTGTTGGTTTCTACTGTACAGCAAAGTGAATCAGCTCTACGTTTACAAATGTCACCTCTTTTTTGGATTTCCTTCTCATTTAGGTCACCTCAGAGCACTGAGTAGAGTTCCCTGTGCTATACAGTAGGTTCTCATTAGTTATCTATTTTATACATAGTAGTGTATATATGTCAATTCCAATCTCCCAAGTCATCCCATCCCACCCTTCCCCCCTTGGTGTCCATACATTTGTTCTCCATGTCTGCATCTCTATTCTTGCCCTGCAAATAGGTTCATCTGTACCATTTTTCTAGACTCCACAGATATGCATTAATATATGATATTTGTTTTTCTCTTTCTGACTTACTTCATTCTGTATGACCGTCTCTAGGTCCATCCACGTCTCTACAAATGACCCAGTTCTGTTCCTTTTTACGGCTGAGTACAGATTTTCACGTTTTAAAGAAGGTCTCATTTATCAAGAATGAGAGCATTTTAAAAATTCAAGATGGAAAAGTGATGTATTGAATCTCAAGCGAAACACACAAGCTTACAGCTCAGATGACACTCTCGATGGAACAGAAGAAGGACGAAGAATATCGACATTGCGATGTTAGTTCTCGAGAACTAGAAACAGGGAGGTGGATTTTTTTTTTTTTTTGCGCGGTACGTGGGCCTCTCACTGCTGTGGCCTCTCCTGTTGCGGAGCACAGGCTCCAGACACGCAGGCTCAGCGGCCATGGCTCACAGGCCCAGCCGCTCCACGGCATGTGGGATCCTCCCGGACCGGGGCACGAACCCGTGTCCCCTGCATCGGCAGGTGGACCCCCAACCACTGCGCCACCAGGGAAGCCCCAGGGAGGTGGATTTTGAAACTTTTATCCTGGATTAAGATGGAGATACAACTTGAGTCACAAGGTGCTCGACTGCTTTTAATATTCTTGCAAAGTCATCGAATCCACTGCCACATGTTTTGGACCAGTGTCCACATGTGTAAGGAAAAGCCATGCTTTCCTAGCAATTCCAGCACCACAGTCAGGGCCTTACAACTTACAGGCACCTGCTCCCCGTGAGTTGACCTTGAAAAATTACTTACTGGGTACCTACTATGGGCCTGGTCTATAGCATTCTAAAGAAGATGTCTTCTACAGAAACTCAACCAGAGCACTTTTGCCTGAGTAAATGCACCTGTCACTGAGGGGTTATTCACCGTACACTGCATTTCAGACTCCAACAACTATTTTAATCCAAGAGTTTTAGAAGCAGTCCGTTTTTAAATGGATCATTCCTTAGACCTATGTCCCATAAGCCAAACGCTGGTTAGAATTCTGCTGTATGTTTGAGGGACTTGGACCAATCCCTAAGCCTTCTTATTTTCAGAGTTTCCTTGGGTTTCTCGAGGTTCTTGGGACCATCCTGATCTCCTGCTAAATGAGGCTTTCCAATGTATTCTCCATTTGTCAAGACAGATTTGACGTGTGGCCAAGAAAGCTCTGTGGCACATGGCTTACTACACAGCAGGTATGGAAAAGGATTCATTCTGTACCATCCCCCCGGCTCGCCTTTCATGAATTCATCCATTATTTTTCCTTCCGCTGGGTTCACTGTTCCACTCCTGTACCCACAGACAGTGGCGCTGCCCAGAGCCCCAATGGGAAAATCACTAGCTGGAGAAACTGAGGTTGCCTTATCAGACACGGCCCGTAGGGATGCCGGATCACAGACCCAAAGCAATTGACAACCAAACGCCTGAAGACTTCCGGGGTCCCACTAAGAAGGTTGGTGTTCCTTCCACGTAAGAGAAAGACTTAGTGTTTTTGTTTGAAAGAAAGAATCTCACGTAAGCCACGGGGTCTCAACCCTTAGAAGTGGCAGGGATTTTTTTTTTAATTGAAAGGTTTGATTTGAAGTCAGAGATTTATTTTTAGGTTCACCTCATTGTTCTCAACTTGCATTCAACTTGCATTCTCTTTGTAGGTTACAGAATTTGCTAGTCTCATCCTGAGCAAAATTAAAGCCCATTGCAGGCAAATTCCACCCGAGCCCCTGTGAGCGCTGTAACGGGGACACGTCACAGATAACACACCACTGGCGGGAACCACTTCCATCCCTCCACCTGCTCCCTCTGCCCCCCGCCCATTCACAGGTCTCTGGCAGATGTCATTACAACAGATAGAATGACACGCGCACCCGCCCCCCTCCCCCCAAAGAAAAAATACTTGGAGTGCATTGGAAAACACTGTGATTTTGCCCATTTGTTCCTCCCCCAAAGCTCTGCTGCTTGAGAAGCTGGAAATCAGACTCGGCAATAGAGCCCCGACTGCCCAAAGGCTTCACCCGTAAGTGTGCCCTGCTGAAATGGTGAGGCTGGCCACTGGTCACATACGGAGACCCTTCCCCTTCGAAACCACTCGAGCGTTATCTGCACCTCCCTCGGGACATTCATTCATTCCTTTCTGCTCTGGGTTATTACAAGGTCAACTGGAAGAATCTTAAATCCCTTAGGAGCCCCTAAATTCTCTTAAGCCAAGGTCTCACCATCATTGCATTCTCCCTCAAAAAAAAAAAAAAAAAAAAAAAACAATGTTAGGCACACAAATGGCATCTATTAGAGGTGATGAATGAAGGAACCGGCTCTTTCCCTGTGACTTACCGTCGACTGTAAACCACTCTGACGCAGCAGGAATGCCGCCCTGATTGTTGACAGCACGAAGGGAGGGGACACCTGTGAAGCCCCAGACCAGGTGCAGGGCACACACTTCGTAGGCGGTGGCTGTGAGTATTAGAACATTGCCCACCCCTCGAACTGCATGGCAGTATTCGAGTTCCAGGATTTCAGCGACCCCTGCCAGCTTTTACCATGAGCTCCACGGCGTAGACCTTACACCACATCTGTGCAGTCAGTCCTTCCTGCGTCATGATAACAAGACAAGCTACAGCGATCGCACAGGTAAGAATAAGGCCATCCAGCACCATGATATGGGGTGAGATTGGCCGTGGCGGGCAATTAAGTAAGAAAGGTTCTTTTTATGAGTTTGTCTTTACAGGTACAGAGAAACCCACAGTGAGGAAAGTTATGCTGCATATAACGATGTCGCCTCCAAACATTTAGAAAGAAAATGCGCTAAAGGACAGAGACGTGCCCTCTCTGGGTAACATCTTGTAGCTCAGCGGCCCATGGTACTAGCAGCGTTTCTTTTTAAGCCAATACTCTCATGTTATTTTATTACATAATTATCCAGAGTGCTACAGTCCCCTTCTGTGTGACAATAAAAGGCTCATTTTGGAAAGAAGGACGATTCCTCCAAATGCTCAGAGGTATTTGTAAAACAACAGAAACATCCTGAGAAATGAATGTAATGGCTTAAGGGAAGGATTTTTATTTTTTGGCAAAAAAAAGAACACAATCATCTATTAATATGATATCAGGGTCTAATGCAGATCTTGAAGATTAAAAAACATTCTCTGTTTTATTCAAGAGGGACCAGTAGCAGGAAAACATTGGAACTTAGACTTTTTTAATGAGTCAGGGTAGGCATATGTACTGCTCTAATAAAAATTAATCAGTAGGTGTGATGACACCAGCATGAGTTTGCTTGCCAGCCAACAAATGTCAGAGAGGTGTACACGAAACCTGTTACGCTAACATATAATGCTCATTAAAGAGATAAAATATTCTACTGACTCACACTACGAAGTACTCTAGTGATTTACACTACTACGGTGTGGAAAATGGATACTAATTTACATGTACCGTTTTAAGAATGAAAAATGAAAGAAGGCAGGCTTGTATGGGTGTATGTCAAAGCCCTAAGTATAATGAATTCTTCTTACGAATCTCATTAGGCAGGTTATTCTGGTTTTGTTTTTCCTAGTACGTATTCAGCATCTGTGCTCACTTCTGTTATCTGACAGCATCACAGACAAGGTTAGAAAAGAAAGAAACTTGGAAGTTACCTCATCTGAATTCATCAGGCCCACAGGTTCAAGACATCTCTGAAGTTCACGGAGATAGTAACAGAAAGAGCTAGAAGCTAGAATAAGGGTACAGTCATCTTGTCCAAAAGATGGTGCTCATTAGAAGATTTAAATGAAACAAAACTTGTTCTTGTCATTCCCAACGTTGGTGACCAAATCACGCTCAGTTTGCTTTTAATACAAACCAACCAAGAAACTCTGCGGCCATGTTCAAACACCTCCAAAACATCTCGATGAAAAAACTATCAATCCAGGGCATAAAAAGAAAAGGAAGGAAGAACAAGAGGGGCGGGGGATGGGGGGAGGAAAGGAAAAGAAAGGAAATACGCAAAAATCTTAAGCAACCTGTTCACGGGTGCCATTTGCTCAATTTTGTCCAATTTTGTCCAGATGGAGCGAGCAACGTCACCATAAGAGACATCTCTGGGATAGATAGGAATTGAATGCAAAGTTCAGAACCCACTGATTTTCCATCCCTTTGCTTAACCCACATACTCTGGCTTCCTCCACACTCTGTGGAATAGACCTGAGACGGCTTAGCTGTGCAGAAGAAAGCACGGTCACCATGATCTCGCGTCGATGTGCAAGACACCGTTTAAAAAGGAAACCTCAGAAGCAAGTCTTCCCAGTACCTCTGAAAAACACGCTACGTTTCTCAGAAATAGGGTAACCTGCTCAGGGAGAAGGGACACGGAGAGCAAGGCAAGTCCTGCCGTCCTCACAGATGCAAGAAGAACACAAGCTGCAGAAGAAGGAAACACAGCGGGGCTCACAGCAACCATGGAAGACTCCAGGGCTACTGCATGGAGACTCACCAAGGCCGTAGCCCATGGTGAGTCCTCTGCCTCCCGGATCTACCTTGTGCTGAACTTCGCTACAGACAAGGGGTTGTGCACACTGAATTGCTAAAAGAATAAGCGGTGATAAGGATTCATGCTTTGATTCCTTTTCTTCGCTCATCTCTTTGATCACCAGCCCACAGACCCAGACTCCTCTTGCTGCTGTATCCATTGGTAAACACAAGCATGGACTCGGGGCTGAGATGCGTTTTGTACTCTGCTTACCTTTCACAGTTGGTGTTTTTGAAACACAAAAACAAAAAGCACGTGCTGTCTCTAAAGGCATCGGGGACATAGGTGGAAACTCAGAGGAAGTAAGAAGCAGGAAAAGCCTCAGTCACATTTGAAGGACAGACTGAAGATAAAGGGACACATACCGACACTCCAGTCCATTTCCTCGGCAGCATCTCCATAAGCGCCGTGTTTACTTTTGCCGGCAAAGTCCTTCGAAGAGAAGAGAGCCGTGTGCATGTGCAGGAAAGCCAGGACAAGCAAGAAAGGGGTCTTAGCGTTCCTGAAAAAAAAAACCAAGATCCAAGAGCAAAATAAACATGTTGGCCACCATTGCTGCTTGCTTGTTTTTTATTCTGAAAGTGAAAATGTTTATTCCCTTGGTTAAAAAAGATGGCATTTATAATTTTTCAGTCTCAAACGATAATATCAGATTCAGCATACTAACTGAGGAAAATTAAATCAGCTCCGACTTAACAGCAGTGAACTTTACAAAAATTTTTATTTTGTATCAGAATATAGTTGATTAACAACGTTGTGTTAGTTTCGGGCATACAGCAAAGTGATTCGGTTATCCATATACCTGTATCTGTCGTTTTTCAAGTTCTTTTCCCATTTAGGTTATTACAGGATACTGAGTAGAGTTCCTGTGCTATACAGAAGGTCCTTGTTGGTTATCTCTTTTAAATATGGCAGTGTGTATGTGTCAATCCCAAACTCCCAATCTATCTCTCCCTGCTACCCTTCCCCACTGGTGACCATAAGTTTGTTCTCTAAGTCTGTGAGTCTGCTTCTGTTTTGTAAATAAGTTCATTTGTATCAGTTTTTTAAGATTTCATGTATAAGCAGTATCATATAATATTTGTCTTTTTCTGACTTACTTCACTTAGTATGATAATCTCCAGCCATCCATGTTGCTGCAAATGGCATTATTTCATTCTTTTTAGTGGCTGAGTAATATTCCATTGTATATATGTACCACAGCTTCCTCAACCATTCCCGTATGTTCATAGCAGCACTATTCACAATAGCCAAGACATGGAAGCAACCTAAGTGTCCATCAACGAATGAATGGATAAAGAAGATACGGCCACCATTCTGATTAGGATCAACCTATGATTACACGATACAGTTTGAAAATTCAGAAAACACCACTGAATGATGCCGAATACTGAATCTCTTATTTGGGGGATGGCAAGTCTCTCTCCATAGGTAATCATTGTACCCTCTACAGTTCAGCAGACTGATGTGCTATGTCCTTGAGATATTCTCCAAAGAGACAACTCAGAAAAAAAAAATGTATTGGAGAATGACCTACTTTTTTCTTGAATTCTATTCTTCCCTCTCTCTCTGAAATTTATATGAATTGAAGCACCTACAAAACTGTATTCTTTCTGGAAAACACACACGTGCGTGCGCACACGCTCCTACCTAGTAAGGACACTATCTTGAGTTGTCAACTACTTAGATCCACAGTTCAAAGCCAGTTCAACTCTGTGTGCTGCCATGTTGCACACCTTCTCCTAGAGAACAAGTCTCCTGGCAGGAACACTCCACTGTCAATACTGAATTTTGGAAGTTGAATGGAACATCCTCTGAACTGGCCTCAATCTATACTTTAGTCAAGAGAGACGGATGGTACTGCAAAAACTTTTCGTAGTTCAGAGTACACCTAAACCTAGTCTGGTGGAACTGTTGAGAAAGCACAGATGCTGGAGCATTGTAAGTCCCTGGAGCGTTAAAAGTCACTGTGCACATGTGGTCCTTGGGACAACTGCCTGGCAGCATGGTTACTGTAGGGAGGTCTGGGGGTTCACACCTGAGTCTGCTCAAAGGGATCAATTAGTCACATCACTTCCTCTTGACATCTAGTGGACCTCTGAGAGATGCACTCAGTTGCTGTGTTTCAGTTTCATGCAATAGCCTTCTCCTATACCTTATTCCAGGCGACCATCAGCAATTCCTTTCTGGCTAAAAGGGAATACTGAGTGAGTGCCCTTTTGAAGGCTATCAGGGCACAAATGAAGAAGGGAATGAACGCATTAACGGGTGAATGAATGTAATTTCTGATAAAGCATCTGCTGGTCTCCCCAAGGATCACTTATATGCTCTCCTTCTCCCACTAGACCACAGGCTGGGGCATGTCATCTACCTCTGTGGATTCCTGGCACCAGCACGATGACTGCAGGTAGCATCGCTTCCATAAACCTCTGTTATTCAATGAAATATTGCATTAGCTCTTTCAGCTTCAAAAGTGCCACCCAGACCGTTAGTGAACGACTTGGGACTCATGAATGCAACGTGGTTCATGTAAATATATATATATATATATATATACACATATATATATATGCGTGTATATATATTTTATATATACAATATATATACACATATATGTATAAATATTTTATAGACACACACACACACACACACACACATGTGTCTGTGTGTGTGTCTACCTATATATGTAGATCTATATCTCCAAACTTCTAACCTAAGTCAAAAGTCTCTGGCTGTTTTGGAGGAATCACACCCTGTGTTCGACATCTTGGCCACGGAGCAAAGGTTCTAAAGGAAGAATCTATTTAATTCAAGCAATGTTGCTTGTATTTGTTTACTTACTAACCTAACCCCTCATGATAACCAAAACCACTTCAAATTTACAACTGGGTCTCACAAATACTGTAACTTTACCTTTAATAAATAAATGGATGACACCCCTCTAAATTCATTTTCAATTTCCTAATGTGAATACAACTTGGGTTCCTTCAGCTCCTACCGCACTTGTGGGTCAACTGCTCACATCTACTGAGTATCACACTTTCAAGGTCGCTCGCTTTTGGGAACAGAAAATAAACACAAAAGAACGCCCTATGAGTGAGTCGGGCACTTCCTGTTCTCTGAAAACAGCAAATTCAGCAACTTGTTGTTGATTACTTGAATAGTGTTTTATATTTCCAGCGCTGGGAGATGAATTCTGTCACATTTTTTTTTCTTTTACAAGAGTATAAAATGAAGAAATACTGCTATTATTTCACAACTAGGATAGCAAAAAAAAAAAAAAAAAAAAAAAAAAGGTTATAAGTGTCTTGCCCCACTTCTCTCAGTAACTAGAGTTTGAAGGCAGGAGAATTAGAACCCACCACCTCTGTTGTACAAATCTCACTGTTGCCTCTCAGAAAGAAAAGAAGAGATATTCACGTGCAGACAGACGCACAGGGGCTGTCATCCGATCTGATGATATTTGCATGAGCGTGTGTACCCAAGGCATCCCTTGGCTACCTCAAAGGGTACATGCCCTTGAAGACCCTGAAAGAAGTGAGACTAAGCCATGGGACACCATGGACTTCGGCCACACAGGTGGCCTGTTCAATTTCCACCCTAGTCATTCTGGGCGCACGTTTCCTCACAACTGGATACACTGTACCTCCTTCTCAAGAAGCAGATTAGGGCGCTAAAAACTGGCTTGGATTTCCCAAAATGAACATAAAATCTCACTCTTCATACTCGTCCCAAAATAGACAGTTACGTTACGAATGGGTACAATTTCACTGCCACCTGAGGCTCCTCTGCTCTCCCATTTATCTTTAGACTTAGCGTTAAGGAAATTAGACAAGGAAGCTTAAAAACTCCATTTCCCAAGCATGTACATGGTCATAACTTAAAATGCAGGATGTGGGCTTCCCTGGTGGCGCGGTGGTTGAGAGTCCGCCTGCCGATGCAGGGGAC
>NW_020838035.1:4678247-4699882 GCF_003676395.1 Aethalodelphis obliquidens | reverse complement strand
ACAAAAAAAAAAAAAAAAAAAAAAAAAAAAATGCAGGATGTGATTGGCAGAGAAGGATGAGCTACGGCACGCCCAACAGCTTGGAAAAAAAATAAGAAAACTGAGGAAAGAGGCAGCCACCAACATTACTGGCATTTTAGAATCACAGGGATCATGAGACGAAGGCATTTGAAAACGTGAGGTGAGGATGAAAAAACAAAGGATAAAGTGGGGGCAACAAGCAAACAAGGGAGCCCAAGACGAACGTCCTTCATAAAGAGGGCAGGAAGAACAGGTGAGCTGAGTCCAAGAGGTACCCCTTTGGGGCTCAATCAATGACCACGGGTTGTGATTTCTGTCTTGTAATGTAGGGGGACCCTGGGTGGAAGGGGAGAGGGCCATCCATGCGTTGATTATAAATACGCCCCTATGGACAGCATTATTTTTCTATAATCTCTTTGGCATCCAGTAGACTGCCCGTGACAGATACCAGCCAAGGTGCCAGGTGTCCAAGAAGACTGATGAGGTTTTATACACAAAACCCAACCCTGGAACATTTAGGGAAGCGTACCCAGCTGCACAAACTCTGAACCGCGAAGATTTACCCTCCGGGAACAGAGGTGTGATCAGTGTAGCACGGGCATGTGGGCTGGACAGACATCCACCATTACTGCCCTGCACACATCCTGAGATGTGACTGATAGCTTGATCGCTGGTGTGGGGGGAGGAACCCTTGCTCAGCCTTATCCTTCAAGAGTGCAGGAAAGGCCATCCTCCCTCGTTCACAAGGCCCAGGTCTCTCTTCTCTCTACGACCTTGAAAACTAAATGATGCTGGAGCAAGTTGGCGGGAGGGAGATCTCTCCATAACTGCTTAGCTCCTATTTTATTAGCTGCTTCAGTAAACAACTCTCTTGAAAATTTATTGCCACTGTCTCGCACGCTGTGTGAAAAGATAGAACTTTCAGCTGCTACATGCCTTCCCTCTATTTGTTACCAATACAGAAGGCAGCTCTGCACCTTCCCGGCAACCTGCAATCACTCCAATCTCAGAGTCAAAAAGATTTACATCCCGTCCATGCGTGAGTGAAACCTAGGCAAGAAGATGGCCATGGCATTATTATTATTATTTTTTCTGTCTGCCACAGTCTTGCATACCGTGTTCCTCTTCTCAAAGTCTGACCTTGATTATTCACCGAGTGTCCCCATTTGAGTCTGCGTCGGGAATGACAGGAATGCAACTAGGGACATCTGTGCATTCCTCCTGAGACCCCTCAGATGCTGGTGATTAGACGAAGGCATAAACCAGGTAGTGCTGTCAACAGTCACCCGGCCGGAGTCCGTGTGACCACCATTCTGTACGCACAGAGGTGGACACGCCTGGCTGTTCCCTTCATCCATCCAGGCCTTTCACATCTATTCTGCCCACGTGACTCCACGCACTAAAAATATAAAGCTAAGCTGGACCGGCTCCTGCCATCAGCAGCCCACAGTTCAGACAAGACCATCAATAATTGGTCTCAGCTGCTTTAAGTTCCACGATGGAGCACATCAGAGGATGGATACAGAGAAGGAGAGTGAATCTCAACCTGGTAGGGGTCAGGACTCACTCCTGGAGAGAGAGAGAGATTCCAGAAGTTCCTGCCGTGCGCTTTCCATAAATGCACCGGTGTCTGAGCCACTGTCCCCTGGGTGCTATTCAGATACAGCAGTGGACGATGGCAGAGACGTAACCTGTGTCCTTACCTGGTGAGCTTTTAAAAGCACACTTTCTACGGCATGTGGTCCCAAACGATTCACTGAACACTTCAGAATACATTTTTTAAAACAAAAACCCCACTATATGGATTTTTACCGCTAACTGAAAGATACCACTAATAGGATGACGATTAGTTGGGACGGGGGAAAACCTGGGAACAATTTTAACTTTCTACTTCTTTATATTTTTATACTGCTTTGATTTTTTAAAGTAGCACATGCTACTTTCAAAACCACAGAAAAACGAAGATCTATCTTCAATATAAAAACAAAGACAGGAAAACCATGAAAGCCACCTTTCCCCCCACAAACACAGAGGGAAAAGAAATAGATACCCAGGTGTGAAAGTCGGTTTGTGTAACGAGATTTGAGATGCTGCCCTGACTTTAGTCATGCTGGCATCCCCCCAGCTATGACAAGCACCCCTGCTTCCCCACAAGCACCCCTGCTTCCCCACAATGGCCTCATCTCTGAAGCTTCATGATGGGCTCTCTCTGTGAGACGATCCTTCACAGACAGCCTTGCCTCTGACTCTGTGTCACTCCTATAGGTTATATGGCTTTGTACCCACAATGGGGTACAGTGAGGACGCCTGACTGGAGACAGCATCCATCATCGGGCTCAACCCTCCACGCACAGCTGGACTTCAATCAAAGGGCTTGCGGTCAGCCACACGCCCCATTCCGGAACAGATGGTGGGAAGATTCTTTGATGCTTCCGGCTTTAAATTACCTGGCGTTCGTTTGTTAAGTATCCTAACCCGGAGGTATTGAACATCTGTAGGAAAAAAAGTCAAATTTCTTTATGCTTCAGGTAGTAGGAAAGAAGAAGCTATGGAAATCGTTGTAATAGGAGATTTGACACTAGGGAAGAAGATGGATTTCCAAACTACTTCTGTATCTGCTTCTGCTGCTTCTTCAGTTTCTGCTGCTTCTTCTGTTTTCGCTTCCACTTCTGTTTCTGCTTCTTCTTCTCCTTCTGCTTCTGTTTCTGTTTCTCGTCTTCTTCCTCCTCGTGTCCCCCTCCTTCAAGTCTATGCTTGGTCCCTGGCAAAGACGACAGGCTCACGACAAACTGACGAGAGGCCCTGTCCACTCTCAGCTTTCTAGACAGAGCCCCTTCCTCTTGGGAGAAGGCCCCCCGCCCAGTTAAGTGGACACAAGGATCCTCATAGACTATCTCTGGGGACAATGCAGGTGGGCGATGAGTGGGGACTGCCTCGCCGAAGGGGTCATCGTGACTTGTCCTGGAAGCAGGTAGAGGAAGTATGGCTGAGTAATCATGCCAAGTGCTCAGGAGTGCCCTAAAAGGATGGGGGTACAACAGCATGGGGGTGTGCCCCCTTGAATGGACCCTCCAAGGGAAACAAACAAGACTGCCTGTGTTACCCCATCCCAGGAAATCTGCCCTGTCTGGGATACCTCTGTCAGTAGGTGGATGCCCGATATAAAGATAGGTCATCTATTCTACAGGTTCCCTCCCAGCCTGGACCCACGAAAGAAGCACATGCAGGATGTGAGCAGACCACCCTCACGCTTCGCCAGAGGGAACCAGGGACGTGAGTATAATGGGGATCCCTTCTAAGACGTGGAGCGCACAGCAATTCACTCAACATCAGGACCGAATGCTAAAAAAACAGGCCAATATTTTTAAAAATCGAGAAATGTCCAACTTAAAAAAATCCCCCGAAATAGTCCCCCGCACACACGCAGATCGGTATTTCTGATTTCTCTGGAACGTTGGGATGCTGGGAGTACCACCCGCGCTCCTTCGGGACAGCAGCTCGCGGGAGCTCTCAGGAGTCAGCCATCCGAACGGGCTGCACCAAATCCAGCTCCCTCGGGCCCCAAGCCTCATCCCGCCCGGCACGCATTTCCTTGCCAGCCGGGGCCTCGGCGTATTTGCGCCTTAACGCCTGACGTACCAAAGCTCGCACCTCCTGATTCCCGTTTGGGTCATACTCCTGGGGCACCAAAGAGATCTGGGGGTTTGATGAAAAAGGGAAGGTCCGAGCGCGCTTTATCCAGACCCCATTCAGGTAGGAATGCCGTGGGCCTGGACCCAGGATGGCTACAGACGAGCATCCTCCAGGACCGCATTCCGCCTGCGGCTTTGCTCAGCCTGGAAGGAGGGGCGCGCCCAAAGAACCACTCCCCGTTCCTAAATTCATGTCCTGCTGCCCGATGAAAGGCAGAAGACGAACCAAGGGACTTCCCTGGTCGTCCAGGGGTTAAAACTCCGTGTTCCCAATGCAGGGAGCCCAGGTTTGATCCCTGGTCACGGCACTAGATCCCACATACATGCCGCAACTAAGAGCCCACCTGCTGCAACTAAGACCTGGCGCAGCCTAATAAATAAATAAATATTAAAAAAAAAAAAGGAAACCAATCAAGTAGCATCTACCCTTACTGAACAAGACAATTCTTTGATTATCTAACCTTTTCACTTTTGAACGTGTCTGTACGCGCGTGTCTCCCTGTGTGTTGCCCTTCATCTTTCATCCGATTTACTTTTCTCACCAAGAACTAAAGTCAATGGTGCCCCTATTCTTTTCTGGCTTAAACTAATGAAATGATCCCTTTGCTCCAAAGAAGCTTTGTGTCCAATCACAGCTATTCATCACGGCCACTGAGACCACAGCCCCGCTGGCAAGGTGAAAGGCTAGGCTGGAGGTGCCCTGCAAATGCTTCTCGGGACCCTGAGTGTGCAGAACGCTGACAGCACTAGGACAGGATAAAAGGTCAGATATCCGATGATATGTTTATCAGCTGTCACGGGTCTGAGGGCGTTACCAGGACACAAGCGATGCTTGTACAAAGGCGTATTTATTTACTAGAAAACTGCGGACTACAGAAAAGGTCTGGGGTGGGGGGCTCTTCCCCATGACTCCCCACCAAGGGCAGGACATTTCCCTGTGGATGTTACTGCCCGCAGTCACTCATACTCCCCATAATTCTGATGTCACGTGGCTTCCCTGTGGGGAGAGGTCAGGGATCAGGGTTTGGTAAAGTTAGAAAAAGGGGATCTTACAACTCTGGGGAATCCGATGAAAAGTAGAACTCTATGTCATCTCCAGCTTTTGGACTTGTTTTCTGGTAGACCCTAAAGGACACTTCCACGAAGCACAAGAAATATCTGAAAATGAGCTTACCTGAAAATGGTTAGCATTGATTTCACTTTTGATTATAGGCTTTAAAGCTACAAACACACACACACACACGTGTGTGTGTGTGTGTCTGTGTCTGTGTGTCTGTGTGTAATGTCAATGCAACTCCCATAAACCAGGACCTGGAGAACAGAACACTCCTGGTAGATTTCGTATGCATTTATGAATCCAGTAACTGGATACCCTAAACTATACAAATTACGTGGGTTTGTATAAAGTCACCACTTTGGAGTATTTCTTCAGAGTGAGGGTGTCTTTACTGGCAGAGAAACACACAGTGGTTCCTTTCAACTGAAATGCTTTTTCTAGCAACGAAACGCCGGTTTCAGTGACTTTAGGGAGGGAAGGGGCCAACAAATCTGGCTCTTGCCGTGGCAGAAATGACCCGGGTTCGCCTCTCTCTATGAAGGACGATTGGAAACGTGAACCTCTTTCCACCCGCTGACATCGCACCTTTTTCAATGCAGTTCAACCTGAACTAAAAAACTACCTTGGGAACAAAATTAACTTGCTAAATTCACCCGTCACCACGTAGCCTTTATCTTTTCGGAATGCTCAGCCACTTCTCCCTCGCCACGGTTAAGGATTGTACTACGAACATGAGTTTATCTAAGAATTCCCAGGTGTGTTCTCCTTTGGGGGCATGGGACCCGGACGCTTCCTTCTGGAGAAGGGGTATTGAATTTCCTAGTCTCCTTCCAAATAATCCACACTCGAACCTTACTGGTAAGTCTGCAGAGTATAGCAAGGAAGGCAGCAAGCTTGTTATGGTCCGCTCAGGAGAGCCCTCACAGAGAGTTAGATATGGGTTCTAACCCGCCATCTACTATTCCCTGTGGGGCTTTTGCTCTCACTCCAAAGTTCTGAGCCTCAAATTCCTCCACAAGAAGACATCTCTTCACCCATCTTCCAGGGTCCTTTTGTAGCATGTAAGACGTGACGGGTATGAAACGTGACCAAGAATACGTGTATAGCCACAGTGCCTGGCGTATATCTAACCGGTATCTGCTAAAACTTGAACACATCCCTAGCTGGGCACCCAAGCTGGATCTGTTTTACAAAGCATGGATGAGAGTCATGACCAGGGAGAAAGGTGGAATGACTGAAGGGCCCTTCATTCAGGGCATATAAGGAGGATTAAGTATCTCTAAGAAATCTACAGGTCATTCCTTTCCTGTCAGAGCAACAAGGATTTCTTGCTAATTAAAGTGTGTTTAGGATGACCTGTCTCGAATTACTGTACAGCTTAGAACATGTGTTGAGCTAACTATCTAGGTCTCTAATAGTAGAAGCATCTTCCCGAGATAAGTTCTATCCCTAAAAGAGTAAATTAGGGTGAGGGATCGTGGAGTGCACAGTTATATATTCCACACCGTCACTCTCCTCAACTTGGAAACACCTGCTTGTAATCCCGGGGCACGTACATAAAGTTGGTTCAGCAGACTTCATCTGAGACAGTCACAAACCAATAAAGCATCATCCCCTTATGCCCTTGTCATCTGTATCTTCACATCGCAAGTCAGTATCTCGAGAACAAACGTCTGAGTATAAATCATTTCATCCACAAGGCTCAGAGAGAGAATATAAATGTTAGAAATGAGAGCTTAAATCATTTTCCTCATCACCTTTGACAAATGAACCCAGGGAGAGCTGTGTACCCCAAAACTGGTTTTTAGATCAATACACTGAAATAAAGCACTGGTTTCAATCGGAAAATTTTGATTCAAGAGCATTTGAATAAACTTCACAAACACTGTTATTGCTTGGATGAGGTTTTCCTTCTTCTGCTTCTGAGTAGCCCTGAATCCATGTCTCACAGAGCTCGTCAGCCCTGCCTAAATTTCTCAGGATATTCTGGTCAAAGAGATACACATTTAAATGTCTTCAGATCCATGAAAAACATTTTTATAAATATGATAGTGTCACAGTCTGTTATGATTCTTTGGTACCATATTAAGGCAATTCTCTCTAGATTCCTGAAAATAACCATTCAGCAAATCAGATATCTCCTGTAACACAGGAAGACGATGTTACCCAAGGATGATTTTACCTAGATGTTTAAAATCTTTGACTCTTCAGATAATGTCCATGAGAAGGTTTTGGTGTGAATGACATCATGGTACACACATGGTAGTACTGTCCCTAATACTGACCAATTTATGCATTGCTCCAATGTGGGCAATAGTCGTTTACATTAGAATCACCTATTTAAAGACTAAACCCTTTTCAAATAATTCAATAAGCATAACCTCCCACTATGGTGTTGCTAGAGCATCCTAAATATCTAGTTCTGGAAGAAAACTGCAGAAACCCCATTACAATCCAGATAAACTGGTTGGACCGCTAAGTATTGGAGAAATGCAAATCAAAACTACAATGAGGTATCACCCCACATCGGTCAGAGTGGCCATCATCAAAAAGTCTACAAACAATAAATGCTGGAGAGGGTGTGGAGAAAAGGGAACCTCCTGCACTGTTGGCAGTAGTGCGAGTTGATGCAGCCACTATGGAAAACAGTATGGAGGTTCCTTAAAAAGCTAAAAATAGAGTTACCATATGACCCAGCAATCACACTCCTGGGAATATATCCAGAAAAAATGAAACCTCTAATTTGAAAAGAAACATGCACCCCAATGTTCACTGCAGCACTATTTACAACAGCCAAGACATGGAAGCAACCTAAGTGTCCATCAATAGATGAATGGATAAAGAAGATGTGGTATAAGTATACAACGGAATATTACTCAGCCATAAAAAAGAATGAAAGAATGCTATTTGCAGCACCATGGATGGACCTAGAGATTATCATACTAAGTGAAGTGAGCCAGACAGAGTAAGACAAATACCATATGACATCACTTCTACGTGGAACCTAAAAAAGTGATACAAATGCACTTATTTGCAAAACAGAAACAGACTCACAGACATAAAAGACTTACGGTTACCAAAGGGGAAAGGGCAGGAGGAGGGATAAATTAGGAGTTTGCAATTAACAGATACACACTACTATACATAAAACAAATAAACAACAAGGACCTACTGTAGAGCACAGGGAACTCTACTCAATATTTTGTGATAACTTATAATGGAAAAGAATCTGGGAAAGAATTTATATACGTACATAGTATATCTATAGTATATGTAACAGAATCACTTTGCTGTACACCTGAAAGTAACACAACATTGTAAATAAACTACACGTCAATAAAAAATAAATGAAATTAAAGTTAAACAAAGATGAACTGGTTGAGGTTCAATACCCTTAGGCTAATCAAATTTGTTTCGATCCCGTCCCAAAGTCATACGCCAAGGAACCCATTAAAATTCCTCCTAATCATATGAATATTCATATAGCCTAGAGATTCAATCATCTGTGTCCAAACACCACATGCTGTCAAGATGTGCCTCACCCTGGACGTTGAGGATCACTCCTGAAGCCTGTGATTTTATCAGGAGCGTTATTATTCACCCCCTCCCCACAGGTTTCTGAGGGACTGCTAGTCAATGGACAGGGACAGGAGAGGGTTCCGCTGCTTCCGCAAGTTTGCCAAACAGCAGACGGTTGTATTGTGGCTTAAACGGGTAGGGCTGCCATCCACAGAGCGCCACTGTACCTGGGAAGGGCCGTTCTCTTACTCGTAAAACACTGTAAGGCTCACCCATGAGGTAAAAGCTTTGTCTGCCATGCAGACTGGGACCCACTGTTGAGTCATGACATTCATTTCGTGTCACAACCAGATAATTAAAAAAATAAAATAAAACAGAAGGGAATCAGGAAGTATCAGAAGTGATCACTCTATGAAGAAATAAATCCTTTCTGGAAACTTTTGCTTCGGTTAAACATCTGTGTATGACATCTCATTGGATGATGGTGTAAAATGTATGTCTTACGAAGTTCAGAAGCTTCTGCATTAGATCATGTTAGCACCGCCTTCTAGAAAAATCTAGGCAGCTTAGCGATGGTGCCGTTCTCTAACAGCAAAAACCCACAGATGCTCTAGTATTTCTCAGAGTGTTCTACGGGAGTTTAGAACTCTAGGGGAGCTTGTTAACAGGGAGAGGCAATGCCTTACCTTAGAACTACTCTCCATAGGAATTTCTCAACGTAAGACTGGCAATGTTCAGATTCAGCCAGGACCCCAGCACCTCCCTACACAAAGTCTGAGGACTCACAGTTCTCCACCTACAGTCAAGAGCTTTTCCCCTCTTCCCTTCTTGGTCTACCTGTGGGAAGTTCCAACGATCCAATTTTCTACGCCACCACGTACTGAGCTATCAAAGGCAATCCCACAAGGGACAGATCTGCGCCAAGCGCCACGCCCACCATGCGGGTGTCCGTTCAAGTGACGGCCGCCTCTGGCCGTGCGGGCCGAGGGGTAGGCTGACCGTGAGCACTGATAGCTCCACAGAGTCTCCAGGTTCAAAATCACGGACACAGATGTTCACCAGCGTGCTGGCCAGCTGAACATCCTCCCCTCTCTCTTAAGAATCGAATTATCAGTATGTCCTTCATCACGCCATGTTGCCAGCTTCCTCCACTCTCTGGTGCCTGAACAGACCTGCTCTCGTGGGCAGGGCAAGTAACCACCAAGGCCAAACATCTGATTTTCACACCGCATTCCCACCTTTCTCTATAGGACTATCCTCTAAACTTTTAAAGGCAACAAAACAATTTTGTTCGTTTTTAACAGCAGGTGTTCCTGAGACAGGCTGCTGTGAAGCCCTCCGTGGATGGCTACCCCCTTCGCTGACCGCAAACACCAAAACTACAAACTCAAGAGGCCCCAACAGACTCCCAAGAGATCATCTGCTTCACCCAGCTGACTCTCAGAGTTGCTCTGCTCGGAAACGTGCCCAGAATATTGGGGATCTCCTCACGTTGTTTATGTCGTATAACATCTACAGTAAACAATACACATGACCTTTCCTCTCTTAATCACACACCTGAAGAGTAAAGACCGTGGTGATGCCTTAAGGTCCCTGTTGTCACCCAGACATTTTTGGGGCATGGCCTCATAAGCAGAGGACGTGCGGGAAACTGGCAAAACATCTCTGGGGGGAGCCCAGGTCATGGCAATTCCCGACCCACTCCCCCCACCGCCCAATACACGCCCAGCTGGAGAAATCTCCCAACCACAGAAGGGGAAACATGGCTCAAAAGGCCACCCCGGTTCCTCCACCTCCATGGAAACACCTGAAATAGCATATGACATGTGTCCCAGGCAGCATCAGGCTGGGAGGCGATACCTACCGTTGTATGAACTGGGCCGCGTCCGCTGTGAGCCTCTGCGTGAGGTTGTCATAGGACATGGGCTGCTGGGTGATGTCACGGTTCCTCATGAGGAAGCAGTTCAGGGGCCGGAAGTAATGCAGGAAGCACAGCAGGCCGCCGAGGACCAGGGCAGCCAGGAAGAAGAGGCAGAAGAAGATGCAGGGGGGAACCTGGATGAGCCCCAGGCACCTGAGCACGGCCAGGGTCAGCAGCGTGATGGCGATGACCTGCAGGGGGAGGAAGACCAGCAGCCTTAAGGCCCTGGTGAACACGCTGCCTTCTCCCGGCTTGCAGTCCCGCAGGTTGGTCACGGGCAGCCCGTGGAAATAGTCGAAGCCATGGCTCAAGGGGTGGTGGCAGAGGTCCGTTCTGTTGTGACAGCTGGTGCCAAGGTGCCACTTCCCTGAGCAGACAAACAAACAGGTGGCATGTTTAGTCCCCATGAGCACCCCGACACGAAGGTCAGCTTCTGAGTTGCGCATGCTGGAAGGCGGCCTCTTTCTGCATATTCATCAGCCAAAACCATTCTACCGTTTCCACCTCCGTTTCCAAAAACGGTAGGGTAGGAACCACTCTCTCCACCAGAAAACAAGAGGGGATTCAGTGACTGGAAAAAATACAAATAAAATGAAAGACACACACCTCACATACTTCATAGGCAGGAGACAAAACTACATAGATGAACACCAACGTTTTTGGGGGACATGTGTTTTTTTTTAAAGACATTTCCTTAAAAGGAAAGTCTTAAAACCAACTTGATTTTGTCCCTGAAATGTCAGAAGTGGAAATGAATCCATATGTAAAAACTACCCCTGAGGCATGAGGAAATCATACTCATAACTCAGTAATTACTGTAAACACCTATAAACACTTCTTATAAAATGTGAACTGTCCGGGACTTTCCTGGAGGTCCAGTGGTTAAGGCTCCGTGCTCCCACTTGCAGGTGACACGGGTTCGAGCCCTGGTCGGGGAACGAAGATCCCACATGCCACGCAGTGTGGCCAAATAATAAAACAGAATAAAAATGAGGGCTTCCCTGGTGGCACAGTGGTTGAGAGTCCGCCTGCCGATGCAGGGGACGTGGGTTCGTGCCCCGGTCCGGGAAGATCCCACATGCCGCGGAGCGGCTGGGCCCGTGAGCCCTGGCTGCTGAGCCTGCGCGTCCGGAGCCTGTGCTCCACAATGGGAGAGGCCACAACAGTGAGAGGCCCACGTACCGCAAAAATAATAAATTAATTAATTAAAAAAATTGAAATGTGACTGTATCACTAAATTAGGGAGTGCCTCACACAAGAGAAAAAGTGATGGTGGTTTGAGAAAATGTGGGAGGAAAGAGAGCAGTCATTTTGCTCCCATGAGATGTTCTAGGGTTCCTCTGATGACCTGCATAGACCCAAGTTTATCAAGTGAAAGGGGAGAAGGATTCGTTCCTACCCAGGGGATAAAGTCAGTGGGAATGTCAACTGAGAAAAATTCAGACGCAATTTTAGTACTGAAACGTAAAATGTAAACCTTTATCAATAGTATGGTGTGTGTGTGTGTGTGTGTGTGTAGTTTTGCATGTTGTGTGTGTGCATGATTAGCTATCCATTTCACCATCCATCATCCATCCACACACATACACATACATACATAAATAAGGACACACATCTACACATTCCAATAGCACATATAGACACATGGTGTTTGAATTTAGCATTGAAATAATTTCTCCCCTATTTACAGTTGTGCAAACGCTATCAGTCAGTTCATCTTCAAGAAGGCTGCTCTCATGCCCTCCCCAATTTCCCACTCACCCAGGTCCTCGCACCACCCCGCCCCCACCAGCTGCCCATACCTATCAGAGCTGTGGAATAGCCTTGATTCTTCAGGAGCTTGGCGAACGTAATCTCACTGTGGGGAAGTCCTCCCGAAGAGGCGGAGAAGACGAAAACTCCCACTTGGGACCGAGATGCCATTCCTAAGCCAGGAGAAACCCACCATTAGGACAGGGGAAGCCCTAGGACTGGGAGGTGGATCAGGGCCGCAGCGACGGAACCAGGAGGTTGGGTACCTGAGCGGATGGGATACCGGCCCGTCATGAAGGCCGCCCTGCTGGGTGTGCACAGGGGTGATGCTGCCAGGTGCTGCGTGAGCTTCACTCCCCCTCTGGCCAAGCGGTCGATATTGGGAGTCCTGGAACAAAGACTCAGGTCATTCCTCGTGACCCTGAAAAGAAAGCTTTCTCTCTGGCTTTGTACAGTGAGTCGCTTGTCACTTATCCAGGGAAACTGCGATGGGACAGGGGGAAGGAAGGGGACACAGCACTGAGACTCAGAGTGACAACAGAACCACACTGAGGATGAAATCATCCAGGTCTGCCCTCTCCAGGGGCCCACCCATGCCCCCCTGGGGGCTCTGAGCTGCTGATTTAGGAGAGAAGCCAAGTCCTTACAAGGGGCTGCTCTGAGAAGCGGGAGGGGCAAGGGTCAAGGTCTCTGTCCTCCGTCACCTGTGCCCCCCACCAGTCACCTCCGTGCCCCAAACGAGAAAGCTCTGGGAGCAGCCTGACTCTTCTCTTGCCAACTACAGCCAAAGAGAAGCTCCTAACCAGTTCTCACCAGGCTCTGCCGACTTTCCACATGGCCCCAGGGAGAATGGGGTGACGGCACCGTCTGGGGAAAGGGACGATGGGCTCCAGGTGCATTTACCAGGGATCGGTAACAAAGGGGTCACAAACTCCAGGGAAAAGGGACACAGCAACATGGAAACACGACATGCCGTGAGACACGCACACCCTGAGTGTTTTTTTTTTTTTCCGCTAAAGAAACACTCATTTATGGGCTGACTTCTAGGATGACGCCTTATGCAGGACAAGCCATCCTGCCACCTCTTATCCAGGACTGGTGTGGTCCATCACCTTAGGAAATCATGCCAGACTTCCTAGGCATTCAGAGGGCAAGTTCCTTCAGGGCTGGGTTCACGCTGAGTGACGATCCCTTATCCTCCAGTGGGAACCCCAGCGCCTGCCCCTCTGCCAGGCTGCTCATCTTCTATACTTCAGTTCTGAGCATAGATGGGACTCCCCCCACCCTGCCATGGCCTCCTTGTCCTGCGGGAGAGGCCTGTTCCATCTGTAGGATGTCAGTCCCTATGCCCCATCACGGCAGCTTCCTCCCTGTAAAGGGACGGAGTGGCTAACGGCACTCCCCTCCAAGACTTCTGCCTGTGGCGTGGGGCACGTATCTTGTTCCGTTGTGATGCCACTGCTTCCCTGGTTCAGCGCCCACAGGCTAGTCCTGTAACAATGCATGGCTCGAAGGGGAAGGTCACGGCATTGCACTGTACTGTCAAGCTGCTCGCTCATCTATTAGTTTAACTTACGCCTTTAACTCTCAACGTTTCCGCTTTGCTTTGGCCTTAAATTACAAGATTCTGAGAACACTGAGGCTGTCTGTATATTTGACTTAATCCGCCTAGTGCCTAGATTGGCCACTGAAAAATCTGACTATTTTGAGGTGTGATATTATAAAACGTAAAATGGAAAATGTCCTTCAGAAAGAACTGGGGAGGAAGTGATGAATTGGAATTTGGGATTAGCAGATACAGACTAGTACATATAAAATAGATAAACAACAAGGATTTAGTGTAGGACACAGGGAACTGTATTCTTTATCTTGTAATAAACTATAGTGGAAAATGGAAAAGAGTCGGAAAAAAAGAATATCTACATATATAAATGTATGTATAAATATATACATAGTATATATATATAAATATATACATATATATTGATAGAAAACTGAACCACTGTGCTGTACACCTGAAACTAACACAATGTTGTAATCAACTATACTTCAATTAAAAAAAATAAATAAAAGAACTGGATGCTAATATGGAGGACAAGGCAGATTTAGGGTATTATTGATATGAATTCTTACTTAGGATTTTATAGCCCTTGTTTTCTTTTGGATAATTGGCAGATGCTGAACCTTAAAGGCTTGACTGTGATTTTTTAATTAAGACACCTTAGTAGGAACAGTTATCTATTATCTCACTAAAGGTTAGGAATAGCATATCTAATATTATATCTAATACTCATATCCTATGGTATTTTAAAATGATACTTAAAATGAAAAAAAAATAAATTGTGACATCGATAAGAAAAATTACTCACAAGGTTCGTGTCTGAAATGCCTAACAGTGAGATCTAAACTTTTCACAAAATGAAGCATAAGGTGAGGAAGGAAACATATGTGGTCAATTAAAATTTTAAGAGAACGCTGAGTGCAGATCTTATCCTTGCACGTGCTTTAAACAAAATCTAACAAACATCATAGGTCAGCATACATTTTAAAAATAACACGTGACATCTGACACACAGAATCAGGTTGGAAGTGACGTCACATTCGGCTGCATCTTGCAGGCCGGGTCCTCCTCAAAAGTGTAATTTACTTCATGTTTGTTTGCTGCCACATAACGATGAAACAGATGTCCTGAGACGCACGGTCATGTTGTACAGAAGAGGAGGACCTACAGCGAGTGGTGTGAACACACATCGGACCCCGTGGCACTCAGCGGCACGTCCCTGTGAGCTTCAGCTAATTATCTGTAGCTCTTATGAGAAAATTCTGGTGAATCCCACCCTCTCCTTTCATTTTGTTTGCGCTCATCACGTGTGAGGTGAAGCTCTCCACAGAACCACAGTTATGTCAACATTTCCCCATGATCACATAGAGAAAGTGCACCCCTAAGACCAACATTCCACTGCACCCTGACCGACTAATTCTAAACCCAAGAGCCCTACACCGGGGGGCTGGGGAACAAAACACCCTCCTCTGTCCGAGTCTGGTTCCCACTGTGTTTTCCCTACCATTGTAGTCACCCCTAGCCCTTGAAAAGTTCTGACACCATCAAACGTGACACATGTCCCCAGGACATCTGTCCCTGGCCGGTGTGTCTGCATGAGAATCCAGCACAGCCTGGCCCAGAGGTGGAAGGAAGGTACAGAGGTGACAACGAGGGGTTGACAAGGGGGGATGGATTAGGTCCCAATGGGAACGGAGCCAGAGGCCAAAAACAGAAGACAAAACAGAAGAGGCGAACCAAAGGGAGGGAAACATGATGATGGGAAACAAGCCACAGACTAGGGGCGAGGAAGAAAGAATTATGATGAATACCTTCCCAGTGAGCCGTCTGAGTTCATCCAACAGTGATTCGAATAGATAAGTCATCACACCTGCCTACTAACGCCTGTGTGTGTCTACATAAAGTCGTACAGGAAAGTGCGCCGTTTGGGGGCTCTGAACATTTCCCCGTGGCCTGTGCTCTGTGAACACGCGCTGCCCATCCCAGGACGGCAGCCCGTGAAGGGAGCCCTGTGTTTACACGTCACCCAACCTGAGGGTCTTGTTTCCATAGCAGCCAGGATCCCCAATGCCAAGGTCGTCGGCCATCAGCAGGACGAAGTTGGGCGTTGACACCGCATGGCTCCGGGCCTCATAGATGAACAGCAGCAGAAGCAAAAGCGTCCTCATCTTCCTGCAAGGGGCAAGGGGAAGAGAGACATGAAGGATGCTGGCCTGAGGCGGCCTACCCTCCTTCTCTACGACCCTCCCCCTCCTCCCAGTAGAGGACATTCTGTCGACCCGGCCACCCCCGACGACAAGGGCTGCAAAGCATCTAAGACGGCGAAGAACTATCCTCTCTGTCCTGTGTGTCTGTTTCCAAAACAAACACTTCTTTCTCCCTGGATAGCAGTGACCTCTCCTTTCTACCCCAAACCAAAACATAGGCTCTGTCTAGAAAAATGAAGACACAATCACCTCTTTATGGAAGGCAGGCTCTGTGTCATCAGCTGAAAGTTCTCTGCACTGAAAAAAAAACCGGGCATTTCAGGACAATCCAATTGTCAATGTCAAATCCTTTCTAAAACTAGCCACGAGTTTCGGCGTAGCGGCTTTTCAAAGGGAAACACGTAGAGCTGGGCGTGATGCAAACCTTTCCAAGCTCAAGGAAGACATGGTTCACAGGTGGGGCAGCTCTGGGTGCTAGTAGGTGGCAGCAAACGCAGTGGAGGGGAGGGAAAATCCATCCACCTTCTATGGCTGTCATCCCAACGCACACTCACCCCCCTGCCCCGGCATTTCACCCCTTTCAAGAACGACGGGCCGGAGGACTTTGGGGGTGGATGCACACCTGAAACTCCTGCTCTGATGCCCGTAGGAACTACCAAGTGAACACTCAGGAGAGGGACAGAACCTGCCCGCGTCTGAGCAGCCGGGGGCAGAAGCATCCTCAGGCCTGTCCCCTTGGGTGGGGTTCAACGTCCTCAGGGCCAGAACAAGGGGCCAGACCGAGGGATGCACACACCTGAGCTATCGCTCACCTCGAGAGAACTCAGGACTTAGGGAAACGAGAGGAAACCTTAGCAGAACCTGCAGCATCAGGAACTCATCAGGGGCGGGAAGGGGCCTGGGACGTGCAAACCCCACGGGAGCTGTGGGGTTCCACAGGAGGCACGATGGCCACATGCAGCAGAAATCCCATGAGAGTTTCGTCGGAGCAAACAACACGGGTGCTGCTTCCAGAGGACACCCGGACGCCAACCCAGCCACCCTCACGTGGTCCTCTTCTTTTACTGCACCCCCTTGCTCTCCGTCACACGGATCCTCACCTAGAGTGGGATGTGGAAAGACAGCCCAGCCCCCAAAGATGTGCAGGCCCTCATCCCTGGAGCCCACTTGGAACGGGACGGTTCTCTGTCATGGGAGCTGTGCTGTGCCGGGACCCCTGGACCCACTCACTCGATGCCTGCAGCGCACCCTCCCACCCTGGCTTGTGCCACCAAAAAGTCTCCCGACGCTGCCTCATGTCCCCTGGGGCATGAAGTCACCCCCAGTGCAGAACCACCGAGTCACCGTCGGCCCATCACCCTCTTCATCATCTGTAAAATCATCGGCGAAACCTTCGCTCCTGTATGTACATGGTGACGCCTCACTCCCTTTGCTGTCATAGGCGGGCAGCTTGGCTTCTGTGGAGGGACTTGGAAGCTCCAGCCCATCTGAGCAACTGACTTTCTCCTTTGCACCCACTAGTACATCTTCAATGCTAACAGGTCACGTTCCTCGGACATCCCGTGTCCCCGTCGGTCACAGAAGCCCTTGCATTCCTGGGCATGTGGGCAACAAGCTCAAAGAGGCTCTTCGAAGAGGACCTTAGGCTCCGAGCATTCCTTTTCGTCTTGCCTCACCTGTGACTTATCTGTCTCTGGTCCACGTGGACCATCTCTCCCCACCACACCTTTTCATCAGATGTTCTGCTCTCCGAACAGTCATCTTGCCAGTTGCCTTTCTGAGTCCAGATCAAAGGACCCTCACCCCCAGTGCGTGGATAACTGGAGCCATACCTTTCTCTCTTGACCTACTTTCAGTCTCCCCTCTCTGTCTCTCAAGGATCTTTTCACAAAGGCAAACTCGGCGCCCTTTGTCTAAAGATAACGGACAGGGAAATGTGACCATTCAACGTGCTCTTCTAGAGCTCACTCTCTCATTCCTGTCTCCCGCGTGCTCTCTTTGGTGGCCTGTCTTTGTCGGGGAGTAGAGGCATGAGGGCAGAATGAAGAGTCAAGGGTCTCGTATCAGCTCAGGCCAGCCACTACAAGGCCTGGGCCACCTCCTCGCGTGGGCGACTCATCCACATTTCACCAAGATGCCATCTCTGCGGTCGGGCAGTCAACTAAACGCCTGTTTCTTTTTTTTTTTTTTTTCAGTGCAGAGAACTTTCAGCTGATGACACAGAGCCCACCTCCCATAAAAAGATGGAAGGAAAGGGTCTCCGTGAAACCAAGATCCCCGCACCCCCATGTTCGTCACAGCATTATTCACAATAGTCAACACACAGAGACAACCTTAGTGTCCACGCACGGATGAAGGGATAAAGACAATGTGATATAATGGAAAGCTACTCAGCCTGGAAAAGAAAGAAATCCTACCACTTGTGACAATATGGATGAACCTGGAGGACGTTATCCTAAAGGAAATAAGCCAATAACAGAAGCACACATACCGCATGATCTCACTCATATGCAGAATCTAAAAAGAGAAAGTTCAACTCATAGAAACAGAGAGTATAACTGCGGTTGCCCCGGGCGGACGGGGGGCGGTGGCACAGAAGAAATGGGGAGATATTGCTCAAAGGGTATAAGCTTCCAGTTATAAGATGAATAAGTTCTGGGAAGTAATGTGCAGCAAGGTAACTATAATTAATAACACTGTATTGTATACTTGAAATCTGCTTAAACAGTAGATCTTAAGCACTCTATCCATAAAAAGAAGTCTTAACTGTGTGGGGTGACCAATGCGTTAACTAACTTGACAGTGGGAACCACTTCATAACGTATATGTCTATCAAATCACCATATTTAAATATACGCAATTTTATTTGTCAATTATACCTCAACTGAGCTGGAAAAAAAAAGAATATCCCCTTTCCCTCCTTCTAAGAAAAAGAAAAAGAAATAAGGGGTTTCCAAAATGATAAAGTACTAGACAAATGTAACTTGTTAGGAGAATTTTTGTCTTTCGATAGCTTTGCAGCTAAAAGCCATTCACTGACAATTCAACCAAATCCGCTTCCACAAATGCCTATGAGGTAAAAATTGGCTAAAAGACACCATGACGGTCTTGTGATGGTTTCATGGTCGAATGAGTCACTGAATCATCCTGCAAGGTTCCAAGCGGCCAAACGAGATCTTCCATGAACCCACTGAAATAAGTGACAGATGTGGCTTCTGCAGATGAGCTCCAATCCTGCTTCCCCTGCTTCACAGTGGTGAAACTGTAGGACATTTACTTAGCCTCTTTGTCATCATTTTCTTCTGTGAAATGGGGATTATTTTGAGGATAACATGATATACTTAGCACTATGACTCAGTAAGGAACTCGTAGGTGCCAGTACTTGTTAGCTGCAGTTATCAGCAGCATTACTATAATTTTGTGTAGACTCTAATAAGTACAGTCACACAGCTTTAAATGAAGATGTGGGAGGCCAACTAAAAGATGGCCCGATGACACCCCTCCTGGTACTCACATCTTGCATAATCCCCTCCCCATGAATGTGGCTGGACTTTGCAACTTGGTTCTGACTAACAGAAGATGAAAACAGTGATGTGACATCACTTCTGTGATGAGGCTGCAAACGACTATGACCTCTGTCTTTCCAGCAGACTCTACTTCTTGCTGGATTTTGATTAGCTCTCCACATTGGAGAGACACCCATGACGAGGAACTGAGGACGGCCTCCAGCCAAGAGCCAGCAAGGACATGAGACTCTCACGCCACCAGCCTACAAGGAACTGAACCCTGCCTACAAGGATCTTACTGAGCCTGGAAACAGAGCTTGCCTCTGTTGAACCAGTGTTGAACCAGTAGATGAGACCACCATCCAGGCTGGTACTTTGATCCAAGGAGAGGAGCCAGCTAAGCTGTGCCTGGGTTCCTGACCCATTGAGACGGTGAGATAACAAATGTGTGTCACTTTGAGCTGCCAAGCTTGGGGGCTGTTTGTTACACAGCAGTAGGTAACTAATACAAAGTGCAGTAGCTTAAGATGGGAAGTTCAGCTGTGCTGATGAGGACCTGAAAAAAGCTTTCCATGCTGGTGGCTCAGAAGGTCATGCTGAATGTATTTTAAGAAGATGTTTCATTATTAATGAGTAGGAGGAATTTATATAAGTAATTTAAAGATACATGGCTCAACTTTTATTTAACATAGTTTTGGAAGTCCTAGCCATTGCAATCAGAGAAGAAAAAGGAATAAAGGGAATCGAAATTGGAATAGAAGATGTACAACTGTCACTGTGTGCAGATGACATGATGCTCTACATAGAAAATCCTAAAGATGCTACCAGAAAACTACTACAGCTCATCAAAGAATTTGGTAAAGTTGCAGGACACAAAATTAATACACAGAAATCTCTTGCATTCCTATACACTAACAATGAAAGATCAGAAAGAGAGATTAAGGAAACAATCCCATTCACCACTGCATCAAAAAGAATAAAATACCTAGGAATAAACCTACCTAAGGAGGCAAAAGACCTGTACTCAGAAAACTATAAGATACTGATGAAAGAAATCAAAGATGACACAAACAGATGGAGAGATATACCATGCTCCTGGATTGGAAGAATCAACATTGTGAAAACGACTATACTACCCAAAGCAATCTACAGATTCAATGCAATCCCTATCCAATTACCAATGGCATTTTTTACAGAACTAGAACAAAAAATTGTACAATTTGTATGTAAACACAAAAGACCCTGAATAGCCAAAGCAATCTTGAGAAAGAAGAACAGAGCTGGAGGAATCAGGCTCCCTGACTTCAGACTACACTACAAAGCTACACAGTCATCAAGACAGTATGGTACTGGCACAAAATCAGAAATATAGATCAATGGAACAGGATAGTAAGCCCAGAGATAAACCCATGCACTTATGGTTACCTAATCTAAGACAAAGGAGGCAAGAATATACAAGGGAGAAAAGACAGTCTCTTCAATAAGTGGTGTTGGGAAAACGGGACAGCTACATGTAAAAGAATGAAATTAGAACACTCCCTAACACCATATACAAAAATAAACTCAAAATGGATTAAAGACTTAAATGTAAGGCCAGATAAACTCTTAGAGGAAAACATAGGCAGAACACTCTTTGACATAAATCACAGCAAGATCCTTTTTGATCCATCTCCTAGAGTAATGAAAATAAAAACAAAAATAAACAAATGGGACCTAATGAAACTTAAAAGCTTTTGCACAGCAAAGGAGACCATAAATAAAACAAAAAGACAACCCTCAGAATGGGAGAAAATATTTGCAAACAAAGCAACTGACAAGGGATCAATCTCCAAAATACACAAACAGCTCATGCAGCTCAATATCAAAAAAAAAAAACAAAACCAAACAACCCAATCAAACAATGGGCGGAAGACCTAAACAGACATTTCTCCAAAGAAGACGAACGGATGGTCAAGAGGCACATGAAAAGATGCTCAACATCACTAATTATTAGAGAAATGCAAATCAAAACTATAATGAGGTATCACCTCACAAGAGTCAGAATGGCCATCATCCAAAAATCTACAAACAATAAATGCTGGAGAGGGTGTGGAGAAAAGGGAACCTTCCTACACTGTTGGTGGCAATGTAAACTGGTACAGCCACTATGGAGAACAGTATGGAGGTTCCTTCAAAAACTAAAAATAGGGCTTCCCTGGTGGTGCAGTGGTTGAGAGTCCGCCTGCCGATGCAGGGGACACGGGTTCATGCCCTGGTCCGGGAAGATCCCACATGCCGCGGAGCGGCTGGGCCCGTGAGCCATGGCTGCTAAGCCTGAGCGTCCTGAGCCTGTGCTCCACAATGGGAGAGGCCACAACAGTGAGATGACCGCGTACCGCAAAAAAAAAAAAAAAAAAAAA